>NW_022589705.1:80658007-80890266 GCF_004348235.1 Phoca vitulina
GGGGGGGCGGAACGAGGAGCTCTCAGGGGAAGGAGGTGGGCGGGGGTGAGAGGCTGTGGGGAGGGCCTGGTGGGGCTGGAGGAGGGGAGTCCTCCGGGAGACAGAAGGAAAGACTAGGACAGGAGTCTGGAAGGGCCAAGGGCAGGAGGGGATGGGGGTGGAGCAGGGCGGGAAGCACAGTCCCTGGGTGACCTCGGAGGGAGGAAGGGAGGGCCGCCAGGCAGGGTGACCCTCAGGTTCAGCCAGAGCTGGCCGTGGTGCCCGCAACACCTGGCACCCAGGGCAGGGGGCTGGCAGGGGGCGGGTCTAGGGAAGACCTGCTTGCCAGGTGCCCCGCTCTGGGCAGGAAGGGGGTGGGCGAGGGCTGCACAAAGGAGCTCTGTGTGGCTGGGGGTAGGGTGGGGTGGGGTGTGCTATACTGTTGGTGCGGGGGGGGCGGGGGGGCTGATGACTCCTGGAGGCCAGGCGGGACTTGCTTCCCCTTGGGGGCATCGGTGGCTCTAAGGGGACACCTAGTGGCGAGGGAGGGTAGTGCGTTTGGATGACTGAGGTGGGAGGGGATGAAGAAGCTGGGAGGGGGTAGATTAGAAGTCAAAAATTAGAACTGGTGATGAGGATTGGGACTGTTGGAGGAGGCTGCAGGGGAGGGAGCTGACTCTTTGGACAGTGAAGAAGTTTGCACGGGAGGAGCTCAACAAACCAAAATTCAGACTCCAGCTCTTCAATGTCCTGGCTGTTTGTCCTCAAGCGCATCACTTAACCTCTCTGTGCTTCTATTTAAATGCCAAATAAGTGACAGCTGCTGTTATTATTTTCATTTTCATCATTGTCCTTTTTGGTAGGATTTTGGGCTGGAGTCCGGTTGGAAGAAGATCTTTGGGCACTAGCGGGTGGGTGGGACAGGACTGAAGGAGATTGAGAGGGGTGCTGCAGGTCCTGAGGGATAAAGGCCCCAAAGGGAGGTGATCGGGAAGGGCTCACAGCAGTAGTAATAGCCCCCTTGATACACTGTTTTCCCTTTGAGGACATCCCTGGGCCTTCAATCTGGGCTGGGAGGGAAATGGTGTGGGGGGAGGAGTGTGCAGGCTGGAGAGAGGGTCATGAGGCCGGAAGTGAGAGCTGGGGCTGGCAGCCTGGCTCCCCTGGGGAGGCTGGGGGTGGGGGAGGGGGAGGCGGGCTGGGGAAGGGGTGGGGTGGTCACAGCCGCTGCGGGGGAGGGTGGGGCTGGGGACTCAAGGATGTGGGCTGGCGCTTCCCGGCACTGTACACAGCAGGTTGGGGCCCCCAGCCCCCTCCCAGCCGGTTGGTGTCCCCATGGGCAGGCTCAGACACACTGACCCAGAAGCAGACTGTCAGACAGAAGGACCCCTTTGACTTTGTTCACAGACATGGGATAGGTGGTGCCCTTGGGAGGGGTCCAAGAAAATGGCCGCCTGGGTGTGGTGGGGAGGGCAGCCGGCTGCTTCCCTCAGATCCTGGAGGCCGCAAGAGAGAGCCGTGGACAGAGTCAGGAGGTCTGGCAGGAGGACATGCCCAAAGGTCTTCACGGGTGGGTGGAACAGAAGCAACCACCGGAGAGGAGGTTTTCCCTTCTGCCAAGATCACACCCTCGGGCCCCAAGTGGGAGGTCTCCAGAGCAGGGAGGCTTGGTGAGCCCCACCCTCAGGAAGGGAGGCATCTGAAAGACTCTCAGGAGCCAGGGGTCAACCATGCTGTTGGAAATGGGACTTGGAGATGCCACGGTCTGCGCCCCTTCCCTCCTTTGTGAGGTTGTTACCCACAGTCCTTCTTGCAAGAGCAACGGGCGAGAGAGCCTGGCCTGGGAGAGAGCAGGACCCTGCGTGATGGAGTGGGCAGGACAGTGAGGAGCAGCCGAGGCCTGGGAACCGCTGAGCAAAAAGGGACAGTAGACAGATGGTTGTTCTGTCTGGATAAGCAAGAGAAGGGCTCTCTCTCCCATGCCGTTTTGTGACCTGGGGCAAAGGCCCTTTCCCTCTTTGTATCTCAGTTTCCTCATCTGTAAAATGGGAAGAGCACAAGGTGGCACCGGAACAGGGTACCCATGGGGAAGCGGATTAAAAATACAGATTTCCAGATGTCCCTTCAGATCTGTGAGTCAGACTCCCCTGGACGAGGGCCTGGGTATCTGGAATGTTACACAGCTCCCCCAGGCCCAGGGTTTGGAAGCCAAATGGCTTGGCGATTTTAAGGTTCCTCCCAGCCTTAAATTAGACCTCAGCTCTAGGAGCAGCGCTTTCAGGAGTGGCTGAAGGAAAGCTGCAGGAGCTGGGAGGGGAAGCAGGCTTTGGGCTCAGGGCAGAATTAGGAGTCCTGCCACTTTGCAGCTATGTGACTTCAGGCAAGTTCCACAACCACCACTCCGAGCCTGTTTCTTCTGTAGCACAGGGATAATCAGCCCTGCCTCCCGGGTTGCTGGGAAGATTCAGTGGGTCATATGTGTGGAAATGCTTTGGATGTTGCAAATCGCTGCCCACCACGGGGGAGTGGAAGAGTGTTCCTTCCCACACCATCCTGTCCCCGAGTTGGCTCCGTGGTCTTCCTGTGGGGTGACAGCCCTGGGTGGTATGGTAGCTGGTGGGAGTCTACACGTGTCGGGGGTGGGGGGTTGACCCTGGGGATCAGGTCAGAGCCAAACACTAAGGAGTGGTCGGGGTCAATCTTTAAGACCCTCCCCGTGGTCTGGGCCCTGAGTCCCTTGGGAGTCACACATGCCTGGATTTAAATCCCAGCTCTGCCCTGACCAGCTCAGGGAGTTAGTAAATATTTATGTAGCATCCAAAGCCCAGGCCCTGGGGTCAGGGGATACAGCGGTAAACAAGACAGACACAGTGCCTGCCCATGAAGGGCCCACACTTGCGGGGGAGACTCACCGAAAAGCTAGTCATACAGGTAGTTGGTTGCAATCATGATAGCTACTGTGAAGTGGAAGTAGAGAGGACTCAGAGAGCGCGCAGCAGGGGCCAGACTGTGGCCAGAGGTGCAATGGGGGGAGGGGGGGTCAGAGAGGGCCTTGCTGATAAATGTGGGAGAGGGGTCAGAGAACATCCCTTTCCACATGCTTGTCTCGCACCCTCTCTCCACACCCTTCTTGGGTCCCACCTTTGGGTCTGGAGAGGAATGAGAGAGAACCACATGGGGAAAGGCAGGGCTGATTGCTCTGTGCACCTTGTTCATTCATTCATAAGAAATAGTAAATATTTCTTGAAGCACGCTTGTGGGCCACGTGCTGATCAGGGTGTTGGGAGATAAACACAGAAGCGGACAGACAGAAATTCGTGGTGCTCACCACCTTCCAGTGGCTGGTTTCCTCCTCTGTAAAGGTGGGGATGATAATCATACTGATCTCAGGTTTGCAGGGGGCTTAGATGAGATAATCCACATAAAGTGCTTATCAGTCCGTTGTTTGGCAATAGAGAAAGTGTCCCCAAAGTGTGTGAGCTTTTATTGTTGTTGACTCCCTGGTATGATTGTCACACCTCTGACCTGAGGCACTCTTCACTTTTTCTTTACAGCTCTTATCCCACTAATAATTAAATCATTTATGATTATCTGATCACTGTTTGTCTACCCGGTCTTTGTGCAAAGTAGGCACTCCATAAGTAATGAGTATATGAATGAATGATGTTACTTCATCTCTGAGCCTCCATTTCTTCATCTGCAAGACGGGGTTATTAATAGCCCCTACCTCACAGGATTTGTATGAAGAATTAAATGAAGCGATGCCTGGACAGCTTCCAGCCCAGTGCCTGGCGCGCAGTAGGTGCTCACTAAACCTGAGCTGCGATGGTCCTTTCCAGGCGCTGTCCACACCCCGAGGCCTGGGCTCAGGCCGAAGTTGCTCCACAGCTCCCCCAGCTGACAGCCAGCACCTGGCAGAGCCCCCAGGCACGGGGGCCCTCTCTCTCCCAGGTCAGCCGGGTGTGCGTACTGGAGCTGGGGGCGGTGTGTGGAGGAGCCCGGGCCGGTGGGCAGTGAGTGGTTGGGCTGTGACCACCTGACAATTCAGATCCCCTGTTGCCTGTCTTGTTGCCCACAGAGATCTCCAGTGTGACAGCCCAGGCGGCAGAGCCGAGGGTGAGTGGCCAGGCTTCTCCTGAAATGGGCCGGGGGAGGGGGGTACAATAGGGAAAAGGTTACACCCTGGATAGGATTTCCTGGCCTTCTCCTTAAGTGTGATCTGGAGTGGTCGCGCCAGCCTGCTGCTGATGGCCTTCCCTTGCCAAGGCAGGCATCCTCTTCTCCCTGAGCCTGTAGCCAGGGTCTAGAAGTGGGTGAGCTGCTGACAAGTGGAACCAGGGCCCCTGAGGGGTTCCTGGTGCATGCGATGGTTCGGGAAAAGGCTGGGAGTCAACGGGGTGGGGGGGGAGGGGGGGACGGAGCTTGAGAGGACTCCCAGGAGGGGTGACGGGCTCACTGAGGAGGATGTGGGAAGCTGAGGTCTTGGACATTCGGTGAGGGCCCTCTCGCCCGTCCTGCCCCACAGGTCCTGGTCCCGGCTTCTCGCACCCTCATGTCAGCCCCGGCCCCGCCCGGCGGCCCGCGGAGGACAAGGTCAGGATGCGTGTGAAGCCCCAGGGCCTGGTGGTGACTTCCAGTGCCGTGTGCAGCTCTCCTGACTACCTCCGGGAGCCCAAGTACTACCCCGGCGGCCCCCCCACCCCACGGCCCTTGCTTCCCACCCGGCCCCCTGCCAGCCCACCCGACAAGGCCTTCGCCCACACCTTCTCTGAGAACCCACGCCCACCCCCACGCCGGGACCCCAGCACCCGGCGCCCACCAGTCCTTGCCAAGGGGGACGACCCGCTGCCCCCGAGGGCAGCCCGTCCCGTCTCACAGGCCCGCTGCCCCACCCCCGCGGGAGACGGCAACAGCTCCCAACGGCGCTGGGACAACGGGCGGGTGAAGCTGCGTCCCGTGGTGCGGCTGATTGACATCATGAAGGACCTGACACGGCTCTCCCAGGACCTGCAGCACAGCGGCGTGCACCTGGACTGCGGTGGCCTCAGACTCAGCCGCCCCCCTGCCCCGCCCCCCGGTGACCTGCAGTACAGCTTCTTCTCCTCACCCAGCCTGGCCAACAGCATCCGCAGCCCCGAGGAGCGGGCTGCCCCCCACTCCAAGTCGGAGAGGCCCAGCCACCCCCTCTATGAGCCTGAGCCCGAGCCTAGGGACAGTCCCCAGCCTGGCCAAGGCCATAGTCCTGGGGCCACGGCCGCGGCCACCGGGCTGCCCCCAGAGCCTGAGCCAGACGGCCCCGATTACTCGGAACTTGCTGATGCCGACATCCTCAGCGAGCTGGCCTCCCTTACTTGCCCCGAGGCCCAGCTGCTGGAGGCCCAGGCCCTTGAGCCACCATCTCCTGAGCCAGAGCCTCAGCTCCTGGACCCCCAGCCCCGCTTCCTGGACCCACAGGCACTAGAGCCGCTCGGGGAAGCTTTGGAGCTGCCACCCCTGCAACCTCTTGCTGATCCTCTGGGGCTGCCAGGCCTGGCGCTACAGGCCCTGGATACCCTGCCCGACTCCCTGGAGTCGCAGCTGCTTGACCCTCAGGCACTTGACCCCCTGCCCAAGTTGCTTGACGTCCCTGGCCGCCGTCTGGAGCCTCAGCAGCCCCTGGGGCCCTGCCCACTGGGCGAGCCCTTGCGCCTGGACTTGTGTTCACCCCATGGCCCCCACGGGCCTGAGGGTCACCCCAAGTACGCCTTGCGGCGCACTGATAGGCCAAAGATCCTGTGTCGCCGGCGGAAAGCTGGACGGGGGCGCAAGGCAGACGCCGGGCCGGAGGGCCGCCTGCTGCCCCTGCCTATGCCCACAGGGCTGGTGGCCGCCTTGGCCGAGCCCCCGCCACCGCCGCCTCCACCACCTCCTGCCCTGCCGGGCCCGGGCCCAGTCCCAGAGCTGGAGCCAGAATCTTCCCAGACTCCAGGGGTCCCCAGCCGCAAAGGCAAGTGCCGGGGCGTGCGGCGCATGGTGGTGAAAATGGCCAAAATCCCCGTATCGCTGGGGCGGCGGAACAAGACCACGTACAAGGTGTCCTCCTTGAGCAGCAGTCTGAGCGTGGAGGGCAAGGAGCTGGGCCTGCGCGTGTCCGCGGAGCCCACGCCACTGCTGAAGATGAAGAACAATGGACGGAACGTGGTGGTGGTCTTCCCCCCCGGGGAGATGCCCATTATTCTTAAGCGGAAACGCGGCCGCCCTCCTAAGAACCTGCTGCTGGGTCCTGGCAAGCCCAAGGAGCCGGCAGTGGTCGCGGCCGAAGCAGCCACCGTGGCCGCGGCCACCATGGCCATGCCGGAGGTGAAGAAACGGCGGCGGCGGAAGCAGAAGCTGGCCTCCCCGCAGCCGTCGTATGCAGCAGACGCCAATGACAGTAAGGCCGAGTACTCCGACGTCCTGGCCAAGCTGGCCTTCCTGAATCGCCAGAGCCAGTGCGCTGGGCGCTGCTCACCCCCCCGCTGCTGGACACCCAGCGAGCCCGAGTCGGTACACCAGGCACCCGACACCCAGAGCATCTCCCATTTCCTGCACCGGGTGCAGGGCTTCCGACGGCGTGGCGGTAAAGCAGGCGGTTTTGGTGGCCGGGGTGGGGGCCATGCCGCCAAGGCGGCCCGATGCTCCTTCAGTGACTTTTTCGAGGGCATTGGCAAGAAAAAGAAAGTGGTGGCAGTGGCAGCTGCTGGCGTTGGGGGCCCCAGCCTCACCGAGTTGGGGCACCCACGCAAGCGGGGCCGGGGGGAGGTGGACGCCATGACTGGGAAGCCCAAGCGCAAGAGGCGGTCCCGGAAGAATGGGACTCTGTTCCCAGAGCAGGTGCCTAGCGGCCCGGGCTTTGGGGAGGCCGGCGCCGAGTGGGCCGGGGACAAGGGTGGCGGCTGGGCCCCTCACCACGGGCACCCAGGCGGGCAAGCCGGCCGAAACTGTGGGTTCCAGGGGACCGAGGCCCAGGCCTTTGCCTCCACCGGGCTAGAGAGCGGGGCCTCAGGCCGCGGCAGCTACTACGGCAGCGGCGCACCCGCAGGCCAGGCCGAGCTCAGCCAGGAGCGCCAAAACCTCTTCACCGGCTATTTTCGCTCACTGCTCGATTCGGACGACTCCTCCGACCTCTTAGACTTTGCCCTCTCAGCCTCTCGCCCCGAGTCCCGGAAGGCATCAGGCACCTACGCAGGGCCCCCCACCAGCACCCTGCCTGCTCAGCGGGGCCTGGCCACCTTCCCCAGCCGGGGGGCCAAGGCCAGCCCCGTGGCGGTGGGCAGCAGCGGGGCTGGTGCGGAGCCCTCCTTCCAGCCTGTCCTGCCCGCTCGCCAGACCTTCCCGCCGGGCCGGGCGGCGAGCTACGGGATAACTCCAGCCACTTCAGACTGCCGGGCAGCCGAGACCTTCCCGAAGCTGGCGCCCCCGCCGTCGGCCGTGGCCCGCTCCCCGACCGCCCACCCGCCCGCCAGCACCTACCCGCCTCAGTACGGTGGCTACGGGGCCGGACAGAGCGTTTTTGCCCCAGCTAAGCCCTTCACGGGCCAGGACTGCGCTAACAGCAAGGACTGCAGCTTCGCCTACGGCAGCGGCAACAGCCTGCCTGCCTCCCCCAGCAGCGCCCACAGCGCCGGCTACGCCCCGCCGCCTACGGGGGGCCCCTGCCTGCCACCCAGCAAGGCCTCGTTCTTCAACAGCTCCGAGGGGGCCCCCTTCTCTGGCTCAGCCCCCACGCCCCTGCGCTGTGACAGCCGGGCCAGCACCGTCTCTCCCGGCGGCTACATGGTACCCAAGGGCACCACGGCCTCTGCCGCCTCCTCCTCCTCCTCCTCCTTCCAGCCCTCGCCTGAAAACTGTCGGCAGTTCGCGGGGGCTTCTCAGTGGCCTTTCCGGCAGGGCTATGGAGGCCTGGACTGGGCCTCAGAGGCCTTCAGTCAGCTCTACAATCCCGGTTTCGACTGCCACGTCAGCGAGCCCAACGTGATCCTGGACATCTCCAACTACACGCCGCAGAAGGTGAAGCAGCAGACGGCCGTGTCCGAGACCTTCTCCGAGTCGTCATCCGACAGCACCCAGTTCAATCAGCCGGTCGGCGGCGGCTTTCGGCGCGCCAACAGCGAGGCCTCGAGCAGCGAGGGCCAGTCGAGCCTGTCCAGCCTGGAGAAACTGATGATGGACTGGAACGAGGCATCCTCTGCCCCCGGCTACAACTGGAACCAGAGCGTCCTTTTCCAGAGCAGCTCCAAGCCGGGCCGTGGACGGCGGAAGAAGGTGGACCTGTTCGAGGCCTCACACCTGGGCTTCCCGTCATCCGCCTCGGCCACCGCCTCAGGCTACCCGTCCAAACGGAGCACCGGGCCCCGGCAGCCGCGGGGTGGACGGGGTGGTGGGGCCTGCTCAGCTAAGAAGGAGCGGGGCGGGGCGGCCGCCAAAGCCAAGTTCATCCCCAAGCCACAGCCCGTCAACCCCCTGTTCCAGGACAGCCCGGACCTCGGCCTGGACTACTACAGTGGGGACAGCAGCATGTCACCACTGCCCTCCCAGTCGAGGGCCTTCAGCGTGGGTGAGCGAGACCCTTGTGACTTCATGGGACCCTACTCCATGAACCCGTCCACTCCTTCTGACGGCACCTTCGGCCAAGGCTTCCACTGCGACTCGCCCAGCCTGGGTGCTCCTGATCTAGATGGCAAGCATTTCCCGCCTCTGGCCCACCCACCCACGGTGTTTGACGCTAGTCTGCAGAAGGCCTACTCACCCACCTGCTCGCCCACGCTGGGCTTCAAGGAAGAGCTGCGGCCGCCCCCCACAAAGCTGGCTGCCTGTGAGCCCCTCAAGCACGGGCTCCAGGGGGCCAGCCTGGGCCATGCGGCTGCAGCCCAGGCCCACCTCAGCTGCCGGGACCTGCCGCTGGGCCAGCCCCACTACGACTCCCCCAGCTGCAAGGGCACGGCTTACTGGTAC
Organism: Phoca vitulina; assembly: GCF_004348235.1. Classification (NCBI taxonomy): domain Eukaryota; kingdom Metazoa; phylum Chordata; class Mammalia; order Carnivora; family Phocidae; genus Phoca; species Phoca vitulina. Next base: position 80,666,960 of record NW_022589705.1, read on the forward strand.
CCACCGGGCTCAGCTGCCCGCAGCCCGCCCTATGAAGGGAAGGTGGGTTCAGGGCTGCTGGCTGACTTCCTGGGCAGGACGGAGGCCGCGTGCCTCAGTGCCCCACACCTGGCCAGCCCGCCGGCCACACCCAAGGCCGACAAGGAGCCACTGGAGATGGCCCGGCCGCCTGGCCCGCCCCGTGGCCCTGCCGCCGCTGCCGCTGGCTATGGCTGCCCGCTCCTTAGTGACTTGACCCTGTCCCCTGTGCCGAGGGACTCGCTGCTGCCCCTGCAGGATACCGCCTACAGGTATCCAGGCTTTCTGCCGCAGGCGCATCCCGGCCTGGGTGGGGGCCCCAAGAGCGGCTTCCTGGGGCCCATGGCGGAACCTCACCCTGAGGACACATTCACCGTCACCTCCCTGTAGTGCCAACTGAAGTGCCGACTGGACCTCGAGGTTTTGTTCCTGGGTGAGTCTGGGGGTGTGGGTGGAGCGGGCGGAGGCCTGGGCAGGCGACGGCGGGGCTGGGGTGGGGGATGAGGACATTAGAGCTTGGGCAAGGGGAAGGCGTACAGTGATGAGCGGGAAGGATTTAAGGACAACATCGGGGACTCCCGATAAGAGGAAGTTGAGATTCAGGAAGGCGTCCGGGATTAGATGTTGGGGACAGTCTTCAGGAAGAAGACCTGAGGATGCACTCTGGTGGGGGCCAGGCGGAGGGTGTGGTTACTGTGTCTTGGTCACACTCTGCCGGGGCTTTACAAAATGGCCTGAAGTATCTTTCCTGGTCTCCTGGCGCCCACCCAAAGATTATTTTTCACTGTCTTTGACCTGAGGTGGGCTCAGAGTGGTCAGAGGCAGGTGGGATAGGGATCCAGAAGTGAACAAGGGAGGCTGGGATCCCGCTGTGCCTCACAGCCCACACCCAGCGGGTCTATCCCCAGGCAGGATACTTCCTACCTAGAAAAAGCCAGTCCCTTTCCTGCAGCCAAATGCTTTTCCCAGAGTTCGGTTAAGTTTTGCTAGATGTTTAGATACTGTGTTTATCAGGCGTGTGTCCTCATGAGGTGGAATCAAAGTTTTAGTATTCTCAAGATTTTGTTTAAGGAAAATAAAAGAGGGGAAAATGCCCCCAAAATGGGTAAAAAGGGACAAGGTCGGAAGAATCGTTTTCTCGAAGCACGAGGCGCTCCAGAAAATACAGCCCCAACTGGCCCATCACATCCCATTCTTGGGACAACAGAGGTGTCACAAAGTTGCCTCAGATGTGGTGGGGAAGTGGCCTAGGGGCCTGTCTGAGCCCCTCACCCTCCACCTCTCCTGCCACTGCAGCCTCCTGGGAGTGCCTCTTCCTGGAGAAGGAATAGCAGGGCTCCTGGAAAGTCCCATCCCTGCCCTGGGGAGGTCATTCAAGGCCAGGGTGACTCAGGGTCCTGAAGTCGTGTCAGTGGAAACTTATTATCCCCTTTCTGCCTGACCCCAGGTCCCTTGGTGCCTGAAGGTGGCAAAGGGCAGCACGTGGGAATCAGAAGGCCTGGGGAAGGACCTTTCCCCAATTGGCCACCCACATGCTCCATGTCCTTGACCATGCTTTTACTCCCTCCAGCCCTGGGCCTCTGTTTCCCCATCTGTTCAAGAAATTCAACTTTGATAATCTCGTAGGTTTTGCAATTCTGTGTAGCGTAGACAGTGGACCAAACTTTTTTTTTTTTTTTTTGGCAGCCTATTTTCCTCCTAATGAAGCCAGGCCAAGATTAAAATGGCCTCCCATTCCCCGTGCGTCTCACTGCAAGCAGCAGAGCTGCAGATCTGAAGCAGGCCAGGGAGAAGCTGCTTAGGGTTTAAAATGTCAAACTCTTGATCCTTCTCACTGGAGGGGAGATGTCTCCTGGATAATCCAGAAATGTGAAATAATCCAAAAACCGTTCCTCCTGGGCTCTGGATGGGAAAATAAAACGAGTGTGGGGGCTGGGTGTTTGAGCAGGTCACAGCTCAGTGAGATACATAATGGAACCATCCAGTGAGGCCTGAACACAGGAGGAACTGGGATGCCATCCAGCCCCACATTCTGGCCACACTCTCCACTCCGGGCTGGGAGTTGACAGCGCTGTCCTCAGGCTGATGCATTCAATTGTTCTGGAGACATCTGTCCGGCACCCACCATGAAGCAGGCATGGGGGGGGCACCCCAGTGAACACCACAGATGAGGTCCTGGTCCTCAGGGGGCTTCCAGTTTAGAGAGAGAGACAGTACGTAGACTGACACGAAGGAATTTGGTGAGGATTACGATAGGAAGGACCGCGAGAGAGGAAATAGCTAGGAGGTTGTGAGAACCTGCAGCGGGCTGACTGGATCCTGAAGCTGATGCCTGAAGGATGAAGGGGCATCAGCTAGACAGGGAGTGGGAAGGACGTTCTGGGCAGAGGGAACAGCAGTGGGTGAAGCCCTGGGGCAGGAGGGAGCTCAAACTTGAAGAACCGATAAGAGGACAGTAATTCCTCACTGAATGAGTGGGCAAGGCAGGCAGGGCACCGGAAGGAGTTTGAACCATATTCCAAGACCAGTGGGGAGCCATTGAAGAGTTACCAGCTAGAAGGTCCCCCCCCCCCACACACACACACACACACCACAGGGCAAGTGCTGAAGGAGGGCGACCTCGGTCACCGCAGGCAGTGAGTGTTTTGACGTGGGGCGCTGGAGAAACTGGTTCGGCTCCACCCCACACCTTGAGCCTCTCGCTGCCTGTCCGGGTGCCAGGCGTGGAGGAGACAAAGCAGACGTGGTCCTGTCCTCAGAGTTCAGCATCCACCCCGGGAAGCTAAGGCAGGTACACGAAGAACCTGAAAACAGCTGGTGGCAAGTGGCAGGTGCCCAGAGGCGGGGAGAAACAAAGCTTGTGTACCAGGAAGGTGGGTGTTAGGGTCAGAGGTCATCTCTCAGAACTTTTGGTGAGAAAAGGGACACACGTCTTTGCCCTTCATGCAACACTGCCGCACTGAGCCTTCACAGCAGGCTGGGAGGTGGTAATGCCCACTCCCCCCCACCCCATCGGAGAGTGGAGCAAGCAGGTGCAGCTAGGAACCTTGCCAGGGGATCCACAATTAGTCACCGATGGAGTCGGGATTCAAACCCAGTACTGCGCCCCCCCCAGAACCTGGGTACCCTGCCATACCATTCCCCCAATACCCCACATCGCTGAATCCCCATCCGCAAAATGACAGCTTGGTTGGACACTCCCTACAAATGTTTCTGGGTCTGACATTTTAAACGGATTTTGAAGTTCTTTCGAAGAAGCTGCATTTGAGCTTGACTTTGAAGAATAGGCAAGATTTGGATGGACAGAGACTTGAGGGGAAAGGTGTTCTAGGCAGAGGGAACTGTGGGCAAGGGGAGGGTCACACCCCACTGTGAATTAGAAGAGGAAAGCTCAGGGGAGCTAGAGTGGGGAATGTGGGACCCCCTTGGTCTGAGAGCTGAGCTGGTGGGACAGAGGGAAGGGGTAGAGGGTGGGGAGCGCTCGGGCCGGGGGCAGACCTCTCCAGTCCCTTAGGTGGAAAACGGAGCCAGGGAGACTGACTCCACATTGGGCCCTCATGGCCAAAGATCAGCCCTGCTAGACCCTGTGCAATCAGGAAGGGCCCTCCAAGGCACTCAGGAATCTTGAGTCCCCCTCTCCTCCCTATTCCCTCTCAGGCGTGGACCTGAGGCCAAGAGAAATGTCATAGGTCCTCCAAGGTTACACCAGCCTGGGGCCTGACGGGAGCAGGAAGCAGTTTCCAAGGCCACCGGCCAAGCAGGGTCAGCAGGCATGCCCAGACCTGGGCCAGGCCCCAGCTGCTCTGGGCTTTGTCTCTCTGTGTCTTGAAACCTCAAGAGGTCACTTGATCTTGCCTCTGGCTCTGAGCAAGAAGCCCTCACATCAGGGGTCAGCCCTCCCTGCCCTGCCTCTTGTGGGCTTCTCTTCGCACTCTCTGAGGCCGTCCTCCCTCCCATCCCATGTCTTGCCTCTCCCACGGCCATTTTCAGGCTAGGCCTTCTTGTTCTGAGCCCTCATTTCCTGGAAATAATAATCTCTCTGTGAACGTGCCCTCTCATGCTCCTCCTCTCCCATCTCCCCACATCCCTGTGGACCCGGAAGAGCCCAAGGGAGTGAGGCCCTGAAACTGGAGGGTGGTGACGAGGAGCATGCCTGTAGGCACAGACCAGCCTCTGTGCGGAGCCTGGTTCCATCCCTTACCACTTACGTGACCCGGTGAGTCACATCACCTTGCTGTGTCTCTTGTGAGAATTAATGAGATTACCCATGAAGCCCTTAGCCCAATCCCTGGTGCACAGTAAGCACGTAGTCAGTAGTTGGTACATGGGTGGACAAATGCCTCCCACCAGCTGAATTCTGTCACCCGGTCTGTGTGACTCACACACACCCCTGACCCTTTCCTCCTCGCTCAGGACTCTGTAGGTAGCCAGCCTCCCTTCACCTGCTGCCCCTGTTGTCTCCTAGGAAGGATTTTGTGTCTAGTGTGGTTTTGGGTCCTTTGGTGGGAAGATATGAAACACCACCTAGTTTTTGGCCCTGGCTGATTCCTCCCTGGGGGGCCCAGAGGCAAGGGAAGTCACCAGCCCCCCCCCATGGGACCAGAAGCCTGATGGGCAACAGGACCCAGACTTCTAAATGACCCAGGTCAACTAGAAGCCATTCCCATGCAGGTCCTCGCACCAGTCCCCTCTCTCGGTGCCTCATGACTTTGTAAATACATCATGGTTTTTTCTCGAGGTAGATTTGCCATCTTTGTCGTCATCACTTTTGCTACCATAACGCCCTCTGTGCTAGAGGGGAGGGGAAGTAGGTTAATTCTGTGTTCACCGCACATGAACCAGCCACCTGCCCAGGGCCAGGCACTGAACGAGACCAGCAGTGTCCTGCCCTCATGGAGTTTACAGCCTATAAACAGGTGTCCTTTGAAAGTCTCCAAGTGGGCATCATTCTCCAGGGCAGGGACTGAACTAGGTCCCCTGGAAGTACTGGGGACCGCCCTCTTGAAGCACGAGCAGGGCAGACAGCAAGAGCTTCCTGGAGCCAGAAAATGGGTCTTGGGGGGCGCCTGGGTGGCTCAGTCGGTTAAGCATCCGACTCTTGATCTCAGGGTCATGAGTTCAAGCCCTGCACTGGGCATAGAGCCAAGATTTAAAAAAAAAAAGAAAAGAAAAGAAAATTTGGGTCTTGAACAAATTTAAGGCTTCAGAAGCGGTAACCCTGGGTCATTCAACTGGTGGCTGCCATGTCTCTGCCCCGACACCTGCCCCCAACCCCAGTCCGTTCCCCTCATTATGGCCACCAAAGTGCTTGTTCTTCAGCATTTCCGGATGCATGGTGTCTGGAGCCCCCCAAATATTTATTGGATGGATTGATTCCAACCCATTCGCTCCTGTGCCTCCATTGCTTACCATCTGTCGATTGCATCCCCCGCTCCCTGCCTCTCCAGTCTCCTTGCCTACAAAATAACAGCCCAGCCACTAGCCTGGTATTCCAGGTATTCGGGTCTTCCTTTTCTGCCCTGACCTCCTCACACACCCTCCCTTTCCAGCCCTAGAATGTGGAATTAGGAGGGAGCTTTCTTTCCCCAGTGTGCCCTGTGCCTTTCCCCGAGCTATCCCTGGCCTGGGCTGCCCTTTCCTGCCCACCATCCATCTCTCACCTGTCAGTTCCTATCTTTCATTCAGGCGTCACCTCCTCCAAGAAGCGTTCCAGGATCCTTCCCAGGCCCACTTAATCTCTAGCCTTTTATGCATCCATGCAACCCTTCCTGGGAATGTCCTCACTACATCATCGGCTCCTTTAGGCTGGTTGCTCATCTCTGTGCATGTTCCCCATCTTCCTCGGTGTCACATCATGCCTGGGACATTGTTTTTTGCCTTGAAGACAAGCACGTAGACTAGAGAGAATTGAGAGAGGAAGGGCAAGCACTGGGAGTAGGTAGGAGACCATTTCTGTCACCGTCGCTGTCCTCAGATAGGCTCCTAAAATGGGGCAGGGGATGGGGTGTATAAAGAAACCAATTTAGACTCTGCAGGCTACCTAGGTTTTTGGAGTTCTCCAAGTACAACTTTGGAGAGCTCCAAAAGTTAAAGCGCAGTTTACAGACAGGGAAGGGGACTCCCCCGAAGACACACAGCCACCCTGGCAGGAGTGGAATGATAGAGCCGGGAAGGGCCCCTGGTGATCAGTCACATGCCCAACATAGCCATCCCTGGGGCCTGTCTTTACAGAGGCATCTCTGATCAGGAAGGCAGAGAGTGTGGGTGTTGGCCGTAGAGTCTCCTAGGACTGGTAAGCAGTATGCAGCTCTGCAAGGTGGGAGACCATGGATATGAACCCTGTTTTGTCCCACTAGCGTCCCTCTCTATGCCCAGCAGTGGAGGAGGTGGGGAAAGATCCTTAAGGAGGGAATGGCTGGTGAGCTAGAGTTTAAGGAGTGCCTCTGGTCACGGGTGGACACAGGCTCTGAAAACATTGTCTGGAGTGGGGAGGAGAGCCACACCCACACCCTACAGCCAGTCCATCCTACCAGAGGGTGTCCCCCATGTGTCAAGTGTGGTCGGAGACCCAGGGAAGCAGTATCCTCTCCACATTTGAGGGACCTACAGGCCTGACTTTGCCTGAAAATGTCAAGAGGGGGTGGATCAGCCTTTGGGCAGCTGTGGTCTGCCTCTGACCCCACTGGGGCCCGAATATCTCTCCCATTACCTGTTCAACCCCCTACTTTACATAGAGACTAGCCCAGAGAGGGAAAGGACTTGCCCTAGGTGACACAGCAGATCCGTCTCAAACCCTCATGCATCCTCTCTGCCTTCTGCTCCACTGCCTTGTTTGACGTCGAGATGCCCTTCTGGAGGCCAGAGACCAGAGGGTGGAGGCGAGACTGTGGCTCGTGGCCTGGCAGTTGGTGGGTGTGAATCCATGTCTGCTGGTCGCTTAAATGAATGCACGAACATGTGCTCCTTTTGGGGGGAGAGCAGCTCTCTGAGGACAGCCTGATTTATACGTGACCCGCAGCGCTGCGAGCGCCCGCTCAGCTACCCCTTGGTGCTCCCAGCACCAGCCCCTCCTCTGACAGGCAGAGACCACTTGGCGCCTGGGCACCTCGGCCGGGCACCTCGGCCAGCGAAACCGCTGGAGCGCCAGGCCGCTGCGGAATGTGGCTCTGCGGTTGTCGATCATAGAGGCACTGAAAGGCTAAGTCTCGGGAACAATGGCTGGTGTCCTGGGCGCCGAGGGGGCGCATGTTGGCTTTGGGGATAGCGAGGTACCACACACAGGCCTCTGCCCTGGAGGAGCGGGGAAAGGAAGAAGTGGCCCGGTAGCTATGGTAACAGGGTGGTCTAAGGAGGCGTCCTGGAGGGGTGCAAGCCCTGAGCGGGACCTCGCCGCCCTGCTCACCACTCTGGCATTCGGTCAGCCCGCCGTCCCGGCCCCGGCGTGTGCTGGGCGCCGCGCTCAGCAGTGGGCCGAAGAGCCAGAGTTCCTCCTGCCAAGGCCGGGTTAGGTGCCCCCTCGGTGTGCTCCCTGAGCCCCCCCCCCCCAGGGCGTCCCTTGGCACAGCCCCCATCTCCCTGCATTGGAATTGCCTGCTCTGGGGTCTGCTTTGCTTCCCTCCGGGCTCCGTGAGCCCCTCAAGGGCAGGGGCCAGATCTGTCTCCGCCGCTTTGTCCCCAGTGCCCAGCGCGGGGCCGCCTGGCACCGCAGCCTGAGTTCTGTTTTGTGGAGTTGAACTCAGTGCGGTCAGGGTCGCTCAGGGCTACGGGCATCCTCCCTTCTCCCGGCTCAGGAACCTCTGGTGTTGATTCTGTCCCCAGCCACCCCCCCCCCCCATCCCCGCCCCCCCCCCCCCCTCCCCCCCCACCCCCCCCGCCATCCCCGCCATCCCCGCCCACCATCCCCGCCATCCCCCCCCACCATCCCCGCCATCCCCCCTCACCATCCCCGCCATCCCCCAGATTCTGGCCCAGTCCCGAGAGGTGGGGAGGGCCGAGGGAGGAGGAAGGTGAGACAGGGAGGGCTGAGCAGAGGGAGAGAAAGCCTCCCTGCTGCCTGGCTGCCGGCACCGCGGGAATGGTTCTGGCAGGAGCTGCCTGCTGGGCTGAGATCACCATGGAGACCTGGCTTGGAGAGGGTCACTGGCAGTGGCGAAGGGCCGGAGGGGGCGGGGGTGACAGGGATTTGTGCAGAGGCTCCCAGCCTGCCCTGGGGCCCTTGTGGTTGGGGGGGAGCGAGCCCGGAAGGCTGGGGCTCGGTACAGTCCACTTGCCGAGTGGTTTGGGGCAGCCGGGGCTGAGTCACCCCCTCCCTCGTCACGCCAGCACCCTATACGTGTCACCCCGACAGAGGTTCCTTAGCGCAGCAGCTGTTCCCACCTGCAGTAGACGCCTCCCGCCCCCCAGCTACACTAGTCCTGTGCCCTACTGGGTACCCGGCCTCCGGCTCCAGCTGTTCCTGTTCATCACCCTAACTGGGGGACTGACACATCCCGGCAGCATCCCTGGGCCCAAGAGCTGCTGCTTCCCTACCATTCCCCTGGTTCTAATTCAGCTACACCCTAACAGGCGCACCTCTTCCCCCTCCGGCTAATACTCCATCCTCCGTCACCCCCAGGAGACCTGACAGCTTCACACAGGTGCAGCCCCCACCCTTCCCCTCCCTCCTGCCTCTGCCGGCTGCCTGGGCCCACAGACGGGGATGGGCACTGCCCCTACCTCTCAGGAGCCCACCTGGTTCCCTGGCCCCGGGGGGGCGGGGGGGCGGGAGGGGGGGGGTAGTCCTGGCAAGTCCAGCCTCAGGACAAAAGTCTTCCCCAGGGCTGACTGCCCAGCAGACAGCAGCCGAGGCTGAGCAGAATTTAAATGTGGCCCTGTTGGGAAGGGAAGCCAAGAAAGGACAAGAGAGGAAAGGCTTTCTGTGGCTGCCTGCTTCCTGCAGGGGTGGGGGAGGGAGGTGTTCTCCTAAGGGGTCTTAGAAGGCAGTTGTAGCACCCCCCACACCTTAATTCCGGTGGGCTGGTCACTCACCAAGTGCAGGGACAGGAGTTTCAGGACTCTGAAAGCGCCAGGTTCATGACTGTGGGTCTTGAGCATAACCGAGCCCATCCCTGTCCCTCTGGGCATCTTCCCGCTATCCTCAGCCAAGCTTTGGGTTCTGGATGGGGAGGCCTGGAGAAGGGGTACTTCAGACCTCCAGTGTCTGGTGATTGTAGGGACTGGGAACATGGAAGTTTCTGAGCCTCAGCAGCCAATCACAGATGGTACTGTGTTGGGCCATTTCTTTATTCCTTTGTTCAGACAGACGTCCCGGTCACCTTGCCTCTGGAAGGAACCGAATGGCATCGGAGGGGACTGGGAAAGGGTTGGAATTAGAAGAAATGAAAGTGCACAGGTGTGCAGTTCATGCCTGTGCTGTGGTCAAGCCCTGTGCTCCCCACTGCGTCATTCCTCACAATAGCCTCGCTTGGAGGAATTACTAAACTCATTGTTATATGAGGAAACTGAGGCTTGGGGCACCTACCTGGCCCAGGCCCCAGGAAAATAATAATGATGTATAATCAGCATCATTTCTTACATTTCCTATACCAGGCTTAAGCCACCTTAAGCCACTGAATCCTCCCAACAAACCTACGGGATAGTTTGGTTATCCCCCTTTTACAGATGAGTAAACTGAGGCTCATGGAGCTTCACGGACTTGCCCAGCGTCCTGGAGCTGTCCAGGGCTGGTGCTGGCATTTGAACTCAGCTGTGTCTGACTCAAGAGCCCAAGTCCTTAACAAATTGCACTGCCTGGAACCCCAACTCCTCTCCCAGAGCCTCCTTTACCTCTCATTGAGGCAGGCCGTGGATACAAGCCTATTTTACAGATGGGGAAACTGAGTTCAGAGAAGGCGAGAAACAGTCCATTGTCTCATGAGGGGCTATTTGGAGTGTTCTGGGAGAAGGAGCAATGTGGTTAGCTTCTCCCAGAATCCTGGTAGGAACTGGGTGGGGGTCCCACTCTTAGCCTCTCTGTTCTTAGAGCTCAGTGTCCTTGCTTCCTGCTAACTTCTGCCTCTTCTCTTGTGTTTCTCTGCAGCTTTCAGAAAACCAACGCCAAGACCCCTCCCAGCGTCCACATTGTCCTCTGGCAGGAGCGCCTGCCCCTTTGCCTCCCACCCCACCCCACCTGTCTCCCTTGCACTACCATCTCCCCCCCACCCCTCCCCGCCCATCTCCTCCACGCAGAAGCCGAAGGTGAGCCCTTTCTGCACAAAACCAGCAATTGTAAATACTTTTTAAAAATGTACAAAACTTAAAAACAAAACACAGTTTTAGAAAAAGACAAAAAAAAAAAGAGAGAGAGAGAGAGAGCGCGAGCGTGTGCAAGAGGTTGCAAGCGGGGCCCCGAGGTGCCCAGAGCCCCTGCAAGTATGCACTGAGAAATTTATCTACAGGTCGTTTGACAAAAATGAACAATATCCTATTTATTGTATATACTGTTTTATTATAAATCGTGGATTGTATATTGCATTCTGTAAACCTGCTGTGGTCCCGTGGTGTGCAAATTCGCATGGTGGGGGGGAGGGGGCAGAACCTCTTGCGGGAGCTTTTTTTTTTTTTTCTTTTCTCCTTTCTTTCTTATTTTTCACTCTTTTGGGTTTTCTCTTCTGTTGTTGTTGTTGTTTTCTGTTTTGGCAGGACACACCCAAAGATCCAAGTTTGTATTAAAAAGAAATGAAAAAAAGCAAAAAAAAAAAAAAAAAACCCACCTCGTGTCTTGTGAAAGGGGGTGAGTGAGGGTGGATGGAGTGGAAGAGGCATGGCTGGGTTTTGTTACCAGACACCGGCTCCCCTGAGTTGAAATACCTTCATGTGTTCTCACCTTCCGAGGTCTCCCTTCTGCCTGAGATCTGAGTCAGCTTTGCATCTGGGAACCGCGCCCCCCTCCCAGATTACAGCCCAGGCCCTGGGTCTCCCCTGCCGGCCGTGATCCCCAGCCTGCTCCCTAGGGCTTTGTGGCCCCTGTCCATGCATTATGTCCCAGATCCAGGGATTCTGCCTCCTAGATCCTTGGTCTTGGTCCTGGGTCTCCCCTGATTCTGAAACCCCTATTGTGTCCCACACCCCAGGACCCCACAAGTACGGGGATGCTGGCCTCTTGGACCCCTCTTCTCCCCTCAAGTCCTAGATTCTTTTCCTGGAGGGATCCCCATTATAAATCAGGTCTCGAGTCTCCTTGCTTCCGGACCCTCTCATTCCATCCTGGATCCCAGGTCTCTTGACTCCAGCCCCTTCCTTTACACTGTGGTGCCCCAGCCTTTGGGCCCTGCAGTTCTCCTCTGGTTCAGGGACACCTGTCTTTGAGACCCTCATGCCGTCTTGGCCCAAGAACCCTTGTGGAACACCCCCTTCCCCACAAGGACTGGAGTATCTCCCATTCACCCCAGGTCCTGGATCTCCTTAGTCTCCAAGCCCCCCATTTTGCCCCAGCACACCTGACGCACCTGCATCTGCCTGTGCAAATTCCAGAGTTTGATAGACCAGTAACCCCGATATTTCTGCCTTCCCCCTTCCCCTGAACCCCAAATGCTGGGGCTGTTTCCTCCCAGCATTTGTAAACTTTGTATAAAGAAAACTCAATCCCGTGCCTGTATCTGGTGGGCCTGGAAAGGCTAAATTGTTCCCCACTCCCTGACCTTGGGAGCTCTTGGCTGCCCTTGATCAAATAATGCCCACTTGGGGCAGCCTGGTCTTTAACACGCAGCTTTTCCCATAGATCTGCTTCATGTTAAATCTCTGCTGAATGTGGCTCTGTGTCTCCCCACTGAAGATCAGGGGGACCCCGAGGGACAGCTCCACGGGGCCCACACAGCCTTAGGAGAGTCTGAGGAACCCTCTGACGGGGAGACACAGACCCCCAGCTTCTGGGGACCCCTATCTGAAAGAGGACATCAAAGGATTCAGGTTAAACAGTCCCCCAAAACTGAAGCCTCTGTGCTGGATGTGAGGCTTATCCACCCACCAAGCCCCCTCTCTGCATCCCCAACAACTCAGATGAAGTCACTGCCGCCTCACTGCCTGGTGAGGCAAAGGCGAGCACACGAAGCTCAAGGCTACAACCCAGTATGGTGCTGCACGTGGGGGCAGGGAGCAGGAAGACCCAGTAAGGGTCGGGAAGGGGGTCTTTGTTCCAGGAGGAGTAAACAGCGTGTGCAAAGGCCTGGGGGTGGGGGTGGGGGGCAGGTGGCCACCATACGTAGTTAGGTGTGTTTGGAGCAGACACTTGGTGCGGAGGGGGGAGGACTGGGAGAGGGCCCGGGGAGGCTGGTTGAAGTAGGTGGCATGGACGGAACCAGTGCAGGAGGCAAGAGAAGCTTGTTTTCAGCCCCATGAATCGCCTGCAGGGAGAAAATAAGTGTGTTCAGCGCTGCTGAGGAAGCAGTAGAAGCTTGGGGACGCTGTCCAGGTGGGGGCAGGCTGCAGGATTGGGGGGGTGCTGAGGGTGCCCAGAGGAGTTTCAGTGAGGAAAGGGGACAGGAGGGGGAATTCAGTGGAAGGGACTGGAGCTTTACTTGAAATGGGGAAGGAGGGCAGTGAAAGCTTGTGTGCCCAGGAATTGGTGGGGGTTGGGAGGGACGACCCACGAAGGAAATGGGAGTTTAGGGAGGTGATTATAGCCCAGCGAGGGGGCTCATTAACTTGAAGAGGGTTTTGGAGGAGGGCTGGGATTCACTGCAGAGAGTGGAGCTACAGTTTCTGGGCTGGGAGAGAGAGTTGGAGAGGGAGCTCTTGGAAGGTGAGCCTTGGGGCGGGAGGGGGGAGGCGGGCAACAAGAAAATAGGAGCTCAGGGAAGGGAGGGAGCTCAGTCTGTGGCTTAGTAAGGGGTAAGAGGGCAGAGGTGTATTTTGGAGAGCAGACTTGGGAGATCTGCCCGGACCAAGGGCCCAGCCTTTGGGATGGAAGGCTCTCTGACCCTGTCCAGGTGGGTGGGGCGGGGGGGCGGGTCCACCCCATTTTGATCTGTTCTTTTCAGAAATTTCAGCCTTACCACAGCCACAGCCCTGCACCTGATTGCAAAAAGCATCAAGGCAATGTGGCTCCCAGATGTTTGGGTTGCACCATCATTATTAAATACTTCCCTGAAGTTTTTATTCCTCAAAACAATCCTCGAGGTAGAGAATATACTCACCTCATTTACAGATGAGAAGACAGGTTCAGAGACCTGGAGTATGTGACTTGTCCAAGACCACATGGGAAGTGGGAAGAAGTAGTCTGACTCTGAGCACTCACTCTTTCATAATAATTTAAAGAAAAAAATCCTGCTTAAAAAATTCACTCAAAAAAAAAATTCACTCAAAGGTTAAATAAAAAACAAGAATAGGAAATAATTTCTTTAATTATGTGCCAGGTACTGTTCCAAACTATATAAAATTCATGCCATCTCCACAACAATTCTATGATAAGGCTTTATTGTAATGATTATTCTCCGGTTTCACAGACAGGAAACTCAACTCGCAGGGAGGTAATTTACAAAGACCATTCATTGTGATACCAGAGTTCAAACCCAAATAATCTGGTTTGGGAGTCTGCTCTGCTGTCCTGTTAAAAAGTGAAAACCCACTCTACCCACATCCCTGGTAATAACCCACATGTCCACATTTTCAGGTCCATGCATTGAGATCAGTGGTTCTCAGCCCAGAAGTTCGGATTTCATTGGGCTGGGTGGGGTCTGGGCAAGGAGATTTTTTAAAAGCTTACCCTGGTGGTTCTAATGTGCAAAGCGGAGAACCACGAATCCAGCTATTGTGCCCAGTGTTTACACACAAGCAGCCACCTGTGTGCACACACCTCTATTTAATGTGTTGTCCTAGGTGTTCAGGTGTTGGTAAGATGCTTTCTTGTGTATGTGCTGTGGTATCCATTAGTGTTTTTCACTGCGTGGCTGTAAATTACCACGGGTTTCCTGAGTGACTGTTAGAGGCACTGTAAACACATTCATTCAACAAATATTTCTTAAGCACCTACAGGATTCCAGGCAATGGCCCAGGCACTTGGGGATGCAACAGTGAACAAAACAGATGGGGTCCCTGCCTTTGAGTGTATCCTCTTTTGGAATTGACAGATTTGGTCTTTTGTCTTTGCCTATGTGTGGCAGGGGGATAGCTGCCCTTGGAGGTTGCTGAAGGGTGAATGTCTGGCTGGGAGATCTCAGGAGGGTGAGACTTGCTGTTTGCTGTGTGCATGGGGGGCCCTCGGGCCCTATGTGCAGATGTGTTAGAGAAGGAGACCTAGGGCATGTTTCTGGGTTTGAATGAGTGTGGCTGACAGTGTGGCGTGTGTGTAAAGATGTGCGTGATCTGGACCTGTGAAAATGTAGACGACAGGATGAAGAGGGCGTGACGGGGAAGGGCTGTGTGCAAGGCAAGCACCAGCCCAGGACAGCACACAGATGGTGGCACACGCATACACACACACATACACACACGCACACGCGCACACACAAACACACATACAGCCAGCTGCTTCAAGGAGGAAACTGGTTTCCAGTCCCAGGGCACAGACTCCCAGGGCCAGGAGAACTCTGCTCTGGGGATGTGGAGGAGGCACAGCTGGGGCTGGAAACTCGAGAGTGGGAGGAAGGGAGGGAGAGCGAAGGAGGGAGGCTGGGGAGCCACATCCTTGATCTCTGGTCTGTTTCAGCAGTTCCGGACTTGGTGCTCTGGGTCTGTGTGACTCTGGGTCTCCCTCTCTCTGATGTCCGGATATTGGCATCACTCTTTCTCTCTTCTGGGTCTTGGGCTCTGAGGCTGATCACATGACTCTGGGTCACCCCCTCTCCAGCCTACTTGGCTCTGTGTCCCCGCTCCAAGTCTGTCTCTGCCTCCATGTCTGACTCTGTCTCCGTGTCCTTCCTTGCCCTTGCCAGGTGGGGGGGGAAGGGGCCCAGTGCTCAGGGAGCAGGTGTCAACTCACTCAGGCAGCAGGCAGTGAAGCCAAGGAGGGCACAGAGCCAGCAGCCCCTGGACACACACTCCAGGACACTCGGGGCGCTCACAGATACGCACAATGACATACGTGGAGAGATGGGTTCTCGGGGACCTACACACAGGTGCACAATTCAACACACAGCGAAGCCCAGAAACACAAGGATGCCAGACAGAGGGTCACATGCAGATACCAGGGGGTGATGCACACACAAACTGACGAATACTTACTCGGGCACACACCAAAAGAATCGCAGGCACAATCGGGGCATTTTTCCAGAGAAAAACTCAGAGCCATGGGCACACAAACGACACAAACATACACACACCTTCAGGCATGGGCAGACACAGTCACTCACTGGAACACAGACGTGCAGAGGCCCAGGTACACTCGGTTACACCTCGGCTCTCACACCCAGAGCCGCATACATTCAGGCTAGGGAGGCACATGGCACAGACAGGCGAATACCCTCCAGGACAACCAGAGCCCGGGACACGACAGGCACACGGAGGGACACGCCCAGGCCCAGGCGGGACCTCCTCAGGTACACACCCCCCCTCGGGGCTCCCTCGGGAGCACCTGGGGACACGCCCACAGGCGGCGGGAGCCGGGAGGGAGGAGCAGCGCGGCCCCAGCGCACCTGGCGCCCACGGCTCGCCCCCAGGCGCCCCGGGTGTGCGTGCCCGTGCGTGCGCGCCGCCACCTGTGGGAGGAGAGGTGCGCGCTGCGCCCGGGGCTGCCCGGCTGGCGCGGCGCGGGGGGGGCGGTTGCCATGGTGCGCAGAGCGCGGCCGCATACTAATGGGGCGGCCACTGGCGCTGCCCACTTGCCGGCCCGGCTCCCTCCTTCCTCGGAAGTCACCCCGGCCCGCGGCCCCGGCCGGCGACCCCCCCGCACCCACTCGAAGGGCCGGAGCCCCGGGTCCCGGGACCCTCGCGTCCTCGACTTCCCTGGAGAAGGCCCAGGCCGGGGCGAAGCGGTGCGAGGGCGGAGCGAGGGCCTGGGGCGCTGCAGGGGCTGCCCGGCCTGGGCGCGGGCACCGAACGGGCACGGCAGCTGGGAGCGCAGGTGCTGCCTTGGAATGGGGGTGGCTGTCCCGGGAGGGTGGGAAATAAAGGGGAAACTTAACCCTCTTGTTGCCAGAGAGCCCATCAATCTGCCGTCCCCGGGCTAGGCTGGCGTGGGGGGGGGGTGTGCACAAGGACACTTGACCAATCCTAGTACAATCCACACCCCTCTCTCCATCTGCATCGCTCCAGTGTTGGCCTGACCTGCAGGGGAGGGGGCAGCAGTTCCCATCCCTTCAGTTCTGCCTGTAGTCTGACTGGTGATGTGGTGGTGTGCGCTGAGGACTGAGGGGAGGGGGGCAGTGGCACTGGAATGGTTAACACCCCCCCATACCTCCATCCCAGTCCCAGAGTCCCCCTTTCATACAGCCTTGACCCCCCACCCCCCTTAGCCCCGCTGTTTTAATTGGCATGGAGGGGCACGGCGGTACCCTGGGGTGGTGGGGGGGGAGAGCCAGCAGAGGGTTTGCAGGTAGAGACAGTGGGAGGGGGGCCTAATGGGGGGGGAAGCCAGGCGGTTGCTTAGCAACCCCACAGCTGTCTGTTGACCTAGAAGAAGCTGCGCTGTCTTGACACAGCTGGTGTTTACATGTAACCGAGGCTCTGGCTTAGCGCTTGCTTGGAGGAAAGCTGAGGCAGGGCCCTTGTGGCAGCCTGGTCCCGGCCCCCGGCTGTGGTGGGCTCCGTGCCTGCCTGCCCTCTTTGCTTCGGCTCCCACCTCAAGTCCAACGGGGAGAGAGTGGGAGGGCAGATCTCAGAGCTGGAGGCTTTGGAGCTGGGGAAAGTTGATGGACACACACACACACACACACACACACACACACAACCACACACACACACACACACACACACACTCAACCTGAGGCCTTTAATACAGAAATGGTGGGAGACTAAGAAAGGGATGGGGGAGGGGGGTGCCCAGTTTGTGCACAGATTTCAACCCACACAGAGAACACCAACATTCACAGGGACACATGAACATAGAGACCCACAAAATCAAACTGACTTAGGCACACACACACACACACAATGTAGGCACAGAGATGCCCATTGACATGATGACATCCAGACAGACACACAAACACGCAGTAACACAGTAATCAAGTGATTGAAACCGAGACACACATCTTGATTGAGAGGATGACCGGCACTGACCATCTGACAGGGACACTCTCAAACATGACAGATATACAGAACCCCCCAAGTGTTAACACCAGCAACTCTCACACGAACACAGTTATCCCAGCTAGAGTTTGCAGGTCTACGTTAGGACCCACAGACAGAGTCACCCACATGGACACAAAGAAACCCACCACTCCCCAAACCTTTATTGACTGCCCAAAGCACCCGCTGACAGAGGCAAAGACACACCCAGGAGCCCGACATGTGAAGCGGCGCAGGTCCCTGACAGACCACAGGCCCTGACATGTCCCCCCCGCTCCCACACAAATACCTGCAGCACAAACACATGCCGGCCCAGGGTGTGGGCAGAGCGGAGACTCCTCCCGGCCCAGAGCCCCAAGCATCAGCGGCTGTGCCTTGGGGTCAGAGAGCCCTAGTGGCCCCAGGACCAGAGCCAGATGAGCCCGTATGTCCTGTGCCATACCGTGAGCCTCAGCTCTAGGGAGAAAACCACCAGCTCTTTTCCTGGGAGCCCCCAGACAGAGGGAAATGACAGTGCTCCCCCCCCAGGAGCCCCTGTCTGAAGCTCTGTCCTCTGGAATCCCTGGACAAAAGAGGCACTGTCCTGCTCAGATGAGCCCCAGTCTGATGGAGGCCATCTCTCCCTCCCAGGCAGCTCTGGACACCACAGACGGACACACACACACACACACACACACACACACACAGACGAGCATGTGGCAGCTCCTGGGGGGTTCTCGAGGGCTTCCTGACAGAGGTGAGCCTGGGACCTGACTTTGGAGCCCAGGAAGCAGTGGGGGAGGGAGCGTGCTGAGGAGAGACCCCGCCCCTCGCCCAGCAGCTCCTCCTCCCCCCCCAGGGCCCAAGGGGCCTGCCGGGGCCCCACAGCCCCACAGCCCCAGCAGCCCAAGCAGCGAGCAGAGGAGGAGAGCGGATATTTTTAGCTTCTCTGCCACTGACATTTCGCAGCAGGCGACCTGGGGTGAAGCTGAGTGAGTGCTGAAGGCTGGGAGCAGCCGACAGCGCCTTCCCACCCCCGTGCACACGCACACACAACTGTGCACGCACACAGCCCCGTCCCTCAACACCCCAGTGCTCCCATGAGGGGCACAGCTTCAGGCCCACAGTCACACGCCTAGACACACACATGTGCACCTGTGCACACACTTGGTTCACATGCCGCTCACGCCTCAGACCTCACACACCTGGACACGACACGTATGCATTCACACACCCACATACACACACAGTTCCTACCTAGAACACGCTTCCCACACTTAGCCAAGTGTGCACACCTCGTTTGTCATTCATTCAAGAAGTGAGATCCGGTGACGACCGTGCGTTGGCACTATTCTAAACACTAGGGATACTGTGAGCGGATTTGACAAAAATTCTCCAGCCCTCACAGAGTTTATGTTATGTTCCAGCGAGGCAAGTGGGAAGTTTGACAATAAACAAAAAATAAATAAGCGAAGTATTGCTTCAAGAACCACACATATAACCCAATCCCCCAAAATATACAACCACACACATGAGCAGCTCCCTAACATTCACCCCCCCACAAATACACACAACGGCACACACGACCTGTAGCCAAGAGTCACACAGACAACTCCACAGACGTACCTCACAACAGTCACCAACATGCACACACTGCCACACGCATCCGCAGTTACATGCTTCACATATAAATACTCACGCCACTCAAACACATGACACACGGGCACAAATCGAGCCACACACACGCTGCACAGAGCTGGACGCCTTCCTTACCCACACACGCAGAACACAGCCTCCCCAGAGCTCGTAGGTGCAGGATCACACAACCCTGGCCCTCCACACACACACACACACGCACACACACACGTGCACACGACCATTCCCTCAGGTAAAATTTCTCCCTCTGCCTGTCACAAACATACACGTACACACATTCCCACGATCCTGCCCCGACCCGGTGAAGTCCAGGTCTGTCTGCCACACGTTCACAGGTATGCACACAGACTCCTAGCACATTCACAACTTCAAACACACCCAACTCCCATGCTCTAAAGAGGCCACGTACCCTCAGTCAATACGTACCCATTCTCCCACCTACAGCCCCTCCCTCACTTCTCATGAGGCGAGTATGGTCACTGCACATCATACACGCACCCAGAACAGCCCCAAGATTCCGATCCTGCTGTCTCCAGGCCAGCCCCCAAGGGGCAGGACTCCCTCTGAGCTCACCGTTTGCCCCTGGTGCCCAGGCTAGAGGTGGAGGCAAGGAGAGTCGATGCTTCTCAGATCTCCCCCCAGCTCCCTCCTTCCACCTCTCTCCCCTCCTTCCTCTCTCCTTGAGTTTCTTTCCTTCTATTTCTCCATCTCCCCATCCCACTTCCCCAGTAACCCTTGGCCCAAAACCAAATTCTCTTCTCTTCCAGGTTCTGCTGCCCTAGAGGAAAAAAAAAAATGCAAGAGTCATTGTCAAATTCTGAAGTCCTGAGAGGGAGAAAGAGATAGATGCGCCAAAGGAGGAAATGGTAGGACTGACTGGCCCATGGGCCAGCATGCACAGCTGGGAGAAGCAGCCCTGTGTTCCTGGCTCTGCTGTGTTACCCTGGATCAATTGCTGTCCCTCTCTGGTCTCCCTTCTGCCTCTGTACAAAGAGGGAGTTGCAGGGGATGATTTCTAAGGCAATGAGATTCTCAGAGACACTGCAGTGGTTGTATAAACAGGGAGAAGGCCTGGAGCCTTGGGAGTCTGATTAGAGCAAGGAGAGCCCCCTCCCCAGAGGCTCCCCAACCAGAGCAGCCTCCTCCCCCTGCTGGGCCTGGGTTCTGAGGCCAACAGCACCCCTCTGCCCCCCAACACACACAAACACATGTGCTCCCCTCAACCCGTCGCCATGTCTTCTGCCCTCTCTGGACCTTTGGCATCCGGGCTTGTGTATTTGGGGCTCACATTTGGGCTCTGTGCCGGTGAGCCAGTCTATGTGTGCACTGTCTGTCTGTCTGTCTGGTTGCCAGCAACCTTCAGGCGCCAGGAGGGGAGGCAGCAGTCGGGGAGGTGGGGGTGGGGAAGGAGGTAGCGTTGACAAGTTCCAATGTCTGGCTTTCCCTCCTGGAAACCCCGAGCTGGGGCTGGCCCCCCCTTCCCTTCCTGTCTCTCTCGCTCAAGCACGTCCCTTCTAAGAGCCCCTCTCTGCAGACACCCCCAGTGGAACCAAGCCCAGATCTGCTGCCAAGAAGGCCGACATTTCTTAGACTTGCCACGTTAAAGGGGCCTGCACAGGCACGCACTCAAATCCCCCCTCCGTGTCCTCCTCCCGTGCACATGCAGGCGGCCCGAAACACACAAAGACGCGGTTGGGGACAGAGGCCACCTGCGCACACAGGAAGCAGCTCGCGGAGCGCAGCGGACCCCGGGCTCCCAGACGAGCACAGGCACAGCCGCGCCCTCCCCCGCCTCCCCCACGCGGCTCCCCACCGGCTCGGAAGCACGCACGGGCCCCAGCACACGGTGCTCACAGACACGCACGAGCACAATCACACACGGGGCCTTGTTGTGCGGCCGAGCCAGCGCCAACCCACAGCGCGCTGTCTCCCCGCCGCCGTCCCCGCCGCCACCCGGGGCAGACGCAGCGCGGCGACACAACGCCGGTGTCCGGTACACGCGGCCGAGCGCGTCAGTCCCGCGCCACAGTGGTCCCCTGCCTTGCCGTGGGTAAGCGCGCTGCCGAGGGCTGCGGGGCCCAGAGGCCCGGCGGGCCCACGGCTATGGACACACGCACACGCTCACGACTACGTGCCGCACTCCTCTGTGCACGCATGACCACTGTCCCTTGAGCTTCAACTCACAGTTGCGTCATCATCCTCTTGCGCACAACAACAGATTCACGGGGGCCCCAAACACACCCAGGCAGGACACGCGTGAACTCAGGCACGCGTGCTGACCCTTCAGTGCACGCACAGATTCCTTGTCACCAACAGTTGGCTTCCACGTGCACACAGCGCTAGACACAGCATCTCTCGGAACACGGGCCTGTGTTCACACCCAGAGCACATGCAGCTTCTCGGGCTTACCCGGACACACGGTGAGCCCCGGTGTGCGCACGAGCCAGCACAAACACACGTGGCAGCGTCTGTGCACACGGACGCAGACACAGACTCACAAATCGCCCCCACGGGCTCTTCTCTGCATACGAAAGTGTGCACGCTCCCCCGGACAGACCCAACTCTCTGAACCTCACACACAGACCCTCCAGCCCTCGGGCTCCCACCCCAGACTCCTGACTCCCTCCCTTGGCTGGTGAGGGTGGAGAAGGACTGGGAAGGCTGGGGGGCTGGCTCAGGCCTTGTTCCCTCCCTCCGCCGGCTGGCTCGCTCCCTCCTGTCTGGCAGAGTCAGCCAACCCAGCCCCGGCTC
This sequence comes from Phoca vitulina, assembly GCF_004348235.1. NCBI lineage: Eukaryota > Metazoa > Chordata > Mammalia > Carnivora > Phocidae > Phoca > Phoca vitulina. Next base: position 80,688,563 of record NW_022589705.1, read on the forward strand.
CAGCAGCCCTGGCTGTTCTGGGCAGACTCTCGGCGGGTTGGTCTCGGCTGATGCCGCATCAGCAGCAGCAGGGGCGAGAAGGGTGCAGGCGGCTGCCAACGTGGCAGACGGCGGGCAGGGCGGCAGGAAGGAAGCTGGGCCTGTTCTGCGCCCACTCACTGGGGGAGACAAAACCAAGGGGGCTGGATGAGCAAGCGATGCAGCTGGGCAGGGGGACCTTGTGCCCAGCCTGGGCTCCGGGCCCACACTGGCCCCGGACTCAGGACTCACTGGGTGACCTTGGGCAACTTGCTCCCCCTCTCTGGTCCTGTCTCCTCCTTCAGTCAACAGTCTGGACCAGACACTTCTTTCATCTCCCAAACCTTGTATCCAGTTCAGCACAGGGAGCTCACAGGAGGGAGATGTGAGTTCACTCTGTGGCCTCAGGCGGGTCCCTTTCCCTCTCCCCTCTCGGAAACTCAGCCTTTCAGTCCAACAGTAAGAATTCCTGACATCTGTCCAGCTGTCACTTTTGACAAACCATTTTCATCCTACAAAGGTAGCACCGTTCTACAGATAAGAAACCTAAGGCTCAGAGAGGTCGAATGATGCACCCGAGGCCACCCAGCAAGGGACAGGCAGAGCTGGCCCAGGAGCTCGCCTTAGGAGTTTGCCTCTAGAAACAATGCTGCTCCCCATCTTTCAGTCACCCCACGCCCCCACTGGTATCTGGGCTGGCCCCCCTGAGGCCCCCCGCCGCCCAGCCCTGGGCCCCACCAGAGCCACCTGGCTCTGCCCTGGGGAGTGAGGGTTCAAAGGCCAGACAGGCCTCCTACCAGCATTCCGGCTGCCACTGGGAACACAGCTGTCAGCAGGGCCAAGCGAGCCAAGAGCCGCCTCCCAAGCAGACCCACAGAACTGGTACATTGTCAACTCAAAAACGGAGCTGCTGTGGGATCCTGGGCAAGCCACAGTCCTCTCTGGGCCCTAGTCTCTTCATCTGGCCGCAGTCGATTGGACTAGATGAGCTCCAAGGGCCCTTTCAGCTTGGACAGTTGCCTAGGGAGGGACCAAGGAGAAACACAGTGGGGAGAGGCAGCTGCACCGAGGTCCCTGGGAGGCCATGGGGGTGACTCAGGTGTCTGGACCCAAGGATCTGGCCTCTGCCTTACTTGTAGGCTGGGGTCACATCTGGGTCCTCTCTGAAGTCCCACTTGGAGAGTGTGTGCAAGATGGATGCATGGATGGACAGACAAGTGGACAAACAAAGGTATGAAGGACAGGAAGGAACAGAGGCCCTCACCAGTGTTCTAGGGGGCGTAGCACCCCCTGAGGAGGAAAGAGGACAAAAGACAGAGGGAGGCTCTCCTCCTACCTACCTTCTTTGTTTATTCCACAAACCTCTCTAGAAGGTCACTCTGCCCCACCCTACAGGGCAGTCTGTGGGGAAGACAAATCTGGGGCAGTTAGAGGAGGGTGGTGAAGGCTGAGGGATCAGTCCTGAGGCCTGTGGAGGAGGCTCCCAGCTCATCTGTGAGGGTGAAGAAAGGGCTCTGGGAGGAGTGGAGGTATTGAGCCCAGGCTTCCGGGAGAAGTCGGAGTAAGCCTGGGGAAGTGCACGTGCTCGAACATGCGTCTGCGTGGGGGCGATTACCATCCCATTTTGCGGATGGGGAAATCAATTGTCAAAAGTAGAGGGACAGAGCCAGGCGTACATCCAGCCCCGCCCGACTGCAAAGCCAGTGTTTTTTGTGCTATGCCACGCTGCCTCCCGAAGGAGTGAATTGCTAATGGTGGCATTTCAGATTTCAGATGTAGTGACAGCAAACTAGGGAAGAGGTTCTGGACAGATGGTTCCCAATCGGGTCCCTGCCTCAGGCTAGCAGAGCAGAGGGTTGTCAGGGCAAGCGAAGCGCCCTCCCCTTCATTCCTCTTGTGTGTGGGATGCAAGCAGGTCCCTCCCCACACACTCTCCTCACCATCCCCCTCCAGCCCTTTGGCCCTGCCTGGGTGACCTGCATGAGCTCAGCTTCCCAGCAGCCCTGCGGAGGAGTCGGCCAGGGCTCTGCCCTCTCACTGCTTGGCAGTGCCAAGGGAGGTGGGGCCGGGGAGGGGAGGGGTGGGGGGAGCTTCCCCGCCACCAGACCTCTGGTCCTATCCCCCAACTCAGGTGGCCCTGGGGTTTGCTGCAGAGGCCCAGGCTGGGACAGGTGGTACGGGGCTGGGACACGCTGGTCAGGCCTGTCCCCGTTGCCGCAGCCTTGTTGAGCTGCCATTAACAAGTGGCCGGAGGTTGCCGTGTCTCCATGGAGACCAGACAGTCAGTGCGGCTCCGGGGTGAGGGCCGTGATTAGTGAGTGTCAGCTTTGCCAGCTCGGCTCTTCCCACCGCCCGCTGCTGGGCTCAGAGACAACAGGCCTGGCCCGGGGAAGGGGGGGGCACTCCCAAGCCCGGGCCCAGGTGCTGTGTCTTTGTCTCCCCCAGTGGCTCCTCAATTCCCCCTGCCTTCCCTCCCAATCAATCTTCCACACAGCCCCCAGGGGGGAGCCTTCTAAAACACAAGCTGAATCCTGACGTGGCCTTCCTGAAGAACTTTCCATGGCTCCCCAGTCCCTCGAGGCCAAGAGTCAAATTCCTTATTGTGGCATTCAAGGCCTTCACTCATTCGTTTCTTCATTCGTTCACTCATTCATACAACAAATCTGTTTCTGCGCATCTACTGTGGGCCAGGGAGACTGCCAGGTATACATGGTCAGTAACACCAGGAAGATCCCTGCCGTCCCGAAACTTCCAATCTAGGGAGGAAGACACACTATAGACAAAATCCAAATCAATAGATACCTGATTACAATCATGGCAAGGACTGGGAGGAAATGGGAGAGGATGTGTTGGCAGAGATTAATTTATAGGGGGCCGGCCTGCCTAGGGTGGTCAGCGTAGCTTCCCGGAGAGGGCAGCAGACATTGACGGTGATCCACCAGTGGGGAGACAGGGAGGAAGAGCTTTCCAGGGAAGAGCCTGGGCCAGGGCCCCAGTCTCTTGCCCTGGCCTGCTCCTCCCCCTTCTCCCCCCACCCCCATGTTCCCTTTTTTTTTTTTTAAGATTATTATTTATTTATCTGAGAGAGAGAGAAAGAGTATGAGTGGGGTGGGGAGGAGCAGAGGGAGAGGGAGAAGCAGACTCCCCGCTGAACAGGGAGCCCGATGCGGTGTTCCATCCCAGGACCCCGGGATCATGACCTGAGCTGAAGGCAGACGCTTAACCACTTAACCGACTGAGCCACCCAGGGGCCCCCTACCCATGTTTCCTATCTTGGTTAAAGCATCAGGCTTATTCAAGGGAGAGACCTGCGAGTCATGGGAAACTCTTTCTCCCCAACCCTCACCCCCGCCCCCACCATGCTCACCTCTCATCAGTCCCCTGTCCTGTCAATTCTACCACGTACCACCGTCTTCTCTCTCCTCATTGCTACTTCGGACCCTATCATTTTCACCCCAATCACAGCTGCCCCCTAAGGAGCCCATCCATTCCCTCACTAGTTCCTCGGTCCATCTGATCATGCACTGAGCGCCCCCTATGTGCTGGATGCTAGGCTGGGCCTTGTGCACGCACCGGTAAGCAGGACCACACGGTCTCTGAGTCTAGTGCAGGAGACGGGCAAGTCCACAGGAGGAGTAGGAGGACCTAATCTGGAACAGGGGTGCCTAGGAGAGCTTTCCAAGAGAAAGTGTGGCTAAACGGAGACCTGAGGGAGGGTGAGGAATTTGCCGCAGAAAGAGAGGGGGAAGGTATCCCACGCGGAGGAAAGAGCATGTGGGCAGGCCACGTGGGCAGGCAGAAGTAAAAGAGTCAGAGTCTCATCTGCAGGCTGCTGGGGGCCACTGGGGGGCTTTAACCCATGGGGGCGCACTCTCAGATCTGCTCCCCGGCATCCATTTCACTCCACACTTCAGCTAGAATCATCTTTCTACAATTGGCACAACCGTGTCCCTTCCCAGCTCTTAAAATTGTGCTCTGTCCCCAGTCTTTTAAAGTCCAAACCCTGGGCAGCAAGTCACTGGGGAGGCCCTTGAAACCGCCTTGTCAGCCTCATTTCCTATCGCTCCTCCTCCAGCCAGACTCTGCTCAGCCACACCCGAACAGGTCACATCCTTTCATGGCTCCGGGCCTTTGTCCCTGTGGTGCTCGCCTCCCCCACTTCTCCAGGTGAAGTCTTGGCGCTTCTGGGCCCAACACAGATGGGCCTCCTCCAAAAACCCTCTCCTAACCCCTGTCCCCAAGAAGAGTAAGTTTCTCCTCTATGCCCCCATTATACTTAATTACAGAGAGCTAAGATTCAGTGGATGCTTTTTCCTCTCTGCTAGGCTTTATAGAAGTATTTCATGTTCATGATATTCTTTACAAAAGTATCTTCATTATTTTTTAAGGTTTTATTTATTTATTTGACAGAGACAGTGAGAGAGGGAACACAAGCAGGGGGAGTGGGAGAGGGAGAAGCAGGCTTCCCGCCGAGCAGGGAGCCCGATGCGGGGCTCGATCCCAGGACCCTGGGACCGTGACCTGAGCCGAAGGCAGACGTTTAACAACTGAGCCACCCAGGCGCCTCTCTTTACGAAAGTATCTTATCATCAGCCCCATTTTACTCGTGTGAACTGGGGCTCAGAAACTTGAAGGGACTAACCTAGTTTCCAAAGGTACCAAGCAACAGAGCAGGGACTCAACCCCAGGCGGCTGGCTGCCACAGCTCGTGCTTAATCCCTAGGCCACCTCACCCTCTAATAAGGTTTTCTAGCAATTTATGTGCTTCCCTTAGCAGACTAGCAGCACTTGGAGGTCAGCGTCCAAGTCCAATTCATCTAGGCTCCCCAGGGTCCAGCATATGGCCCCACATACAGGAGTGGGTACAAATGTGTGTAGAGTGAATAAATAACTTTAGCTAGAAGGCTACTAGAGGGTTGTGCTCTGGGCTCACAGACAGCTTTCTTTCCTTTTTTTTTTTTAAAGATTTATTTATTGGGGCGCTTGGGTGGCTCAGTCGTTAAGCGTCTGCCTTCAGCTCCGGTCATGATCCTGGGGTCCTGGGATCCAGCCCCGCACTGGGCTCCCTGCTCTGCGGGAAGCCTGCTTCTCCCTCTCCCTCTGCGCCTGCTTGTGTTCCCTCTCTCGCTGTCTCTCTCTGTCAAATAAATAAATAAAATCTAAAAAAAAAAAAAAAGGTTAAAAAAAAGATTTATTTATTTATTTTGGAGAGAGAGAAAGGACAGTGGGGGAGGGACAGAGGAAGAGGGAGAGAATCTCAAGCAGATTCCCTGCTGAGATCATGACCCAAGCCAAAACCAAGAGTCAGACATTCAACCCACTGAGCCACCAGACTCCCCCACGGACAGCTTTCTGAGGGTGGATTAAACCCTCCCATCCTGAGTGGGTCTGGTCATCATTCTGGGACAGACACCATGCCCAGTCCAGCACCTAGCTCCTGGCCCAAAGCCAACAAGGGTCTGCTGGTGACCTTGGGATTCCCATTCCTTAGTGAGCAGCCCCTTCGGAATCAGACAGATCCAGCTCTGAATCTCAGCTCTGCCCTTACGTATAGCTGTGTTACCGCAAACAAATGACTTTACCTCTCTGAGTCTCTGTTCCTTCATCCTCAAAATGGGCTCAGTAGTGCCTGCTTTTAAGTGTTGGTTGTGAAGATAATGAATGGCAGCCATTCTTACTATTCCCCACATGTCTACTATGTGCTGTATTGGGCTTTGTCGTTTATTCTGGAGTAGTGTGACCCTTAAGCCAGGCAACCAGGGAGACAGGAGCCCCTGCATTTCAGAGAGCCCACTCTGGCCCTCTTCTGCTGTGCCCTTCCCCGTGGAGCGAGGAGTTAGAGAGGCCAAGAGGCCACACCCACCTCTACCCACTTCTAGACCAACTCTGGGTTCCCAGGTCCTATAATCCCTTGAGCTAGCTTCCCGGGGCCTGGATGGGTCCTTGCCTAATCCAAACCTCACTGCCAGGGTAGATTTCCAGGCCTGAGGGGTGGCCGAGGAACAGCTAGTTGCTGGGAGTGGGTGAATAGACCTTGAACTTGCTGGGGATGGGGCATGGAGGGGATGGGAGAGAAGAAGAGGGGAGAGAGGAAGTCCCTTATGGGTCTCATAAGGGACCAGCTTGCCCTTACTGATCTTTACAAATGCCCCAAGAGGAAGGAATTATTAGTGCCGTTTTAGAGAAGAAGAAACTGAGGCCCAGACTGGAGGAATGACTCCAAAGCCTATTCATTTTCTTGCCTCTGAGGCGGCATGCTTTACGTCTCTCATCTCATTTCATCCTCACGACAACCCTCTGACAAAGCAATATTGGCATCCCACGTTACAGATGAGGAAACCGAGGCACAGAAGGGTTAAAGGACTTGTCTGGGGTCACACAGCTCATAGTGGCAGAGCTGGGAGTTGAATCTTGGCAGTCCTGCTCTTAACTTTAAGCTCTGCTATCTATTACCATTACCAGAGTTATAATTCTGTTCCTTAACTTGGCTGGCAACCACTCTGCCTCAGTCATCTGTCTGAGCAATGGGAGACGGTAAAAATGCACCGCCCCCCAACCCAAGGCTATAAAGCCAGGAAGAGTCAGAAATGTGATCCAGGCTGAAGGAAGGCCATGTGGCAGTTGCTGGGGGAGTGGGGCTTACCTCCGCTCCTCACCCCCTGCCCTGCAGGCCCAGGATAGCTGGGCAGGGCCCTGGGGGGCCGCTCAGAGAGAGGCCCCTCTGGCTTGGGCTCATGACTGTGCCCTCCCTCCCAACCTGTGGCCTGAGAAGATGGTGCTTTCTCATGGCCAGAGGCAGAGGCGTCAGCTCCCCCCCTTCCTCTCCAAGGCCCAGCTGTGGGGCAGCCTCCCAAGCTCCCACCAGCCCCGCCTCTTCTACTCCCTGGCCAAGTTGCTGCTCTGTGGTCACCTGGACCCAATTTCCTCCTTCCTGCCTCCTCCCATCTCTGGGAAGCACCCCTGGGCTGCCCTGCCAATTTCCAAAGTCTTCTCCCCCAGGAAGCCTTCTCTGTCCTCCCCCCACCCCCACCCCCAGGTCTCCTACCCCTCCTTGGAACAAGCCAGCTTCTCTCCCTTCAGCCCCACACATAGAGAATCATTTGGACCATCAGCCCATTTTCCATTTGGTTCCTGGCTGAACATTGGGTCCCCCTGGCCAGACTGCGAGTTCTCTTCCCCAAGGCAGTTATCGCATCGTGGGCCCCACGCCCCCCCCCCCCCCCCCCCCCCGCCCGGGGGCCCCCCGGGCCCCCCCCCCCCCCCCCCCCCCAGTGCCAGGTAGGGAGGAACCCAGAGCCCCAGTGGCCCATGCTCTAGGAACTGAACCTTGGTGCTCAGAGGCCAAAGCCAGCATCATTGTTAAGCTTTTGAGATCTAAGCACCCCTCCTTTTAGGTGAAGAAACCCTGAAGGTGCAGGGAGGAGAAGGGACTTGCCCAAGGTCACCCAGAGGCCAGGCCAGTACTCAAACCCAGGTCCTCTGGTTCGCGGGTACAGGTTTCTGACACTCGACCTAGAGCAAATTTCGAATCCTCCCAGGTCCTCATTTTCAGGCAGGAGACCAAAATAGTCCCCAGCAATGTATTATCAGAACCTGGGGGGTAAATTCTGCCTCACATGCCAGATCTGGAAAAGCCCCAAATCCAACCTCCCCTCCATCTACCCCCATTTCATAAATAAGCAAACTGATACCACAAAAGCAGAAGGGACCTCCTCAAGGTCACACCAAGCGGGAACTAGAGCTAAGACTGGATTCTGTGTCTAGTTCTTTGAAGAAAAATTAAGCATCATCAACTAATCCATTCATTCAACAAAGGGTTTATTTCTGTGGGTTTGTGTGTGTTTGTTTTTGTTTTTTGAGATCCTAATAATTCCAGGCTCTATGCTGGTTGCTAAGAATATAAGGGTAAAAAAGACAGTCCGAGCTGGTAGGGATATGAGGGAGCTCCTGGGCAGGAAATGTGCTGCATCTTGATCTGGGTACAAGTTACATGGGTGTGTTCAGTTTGTGAAAATTCATTGAGCTGTACATTTTGGTATGTGCACTCGTCTGAATGTATATTTCAATCAAATAAGGTTTTTTTAAAGATAGTCACAAGTATTGAGCTTCCAGAGCTACAATATAGTAGAGGAGGTGAGATGTTAACTAATTACACCAATAATTGATTAATTACAATTGTGACAAGTGCTACAACAGAAGTAGAGGGTGCTAAGGGCTGTGGAGTAGCCCTTAGCTCATGTGGGGTAGTCAGGGAAGGCTTCTCAAAGGAAGTGAGGGATAAGCTGAACTGTACAGAATGAGCAGGAATTTAGAGAGTAGGAATGATTCTCAACCCCTACCTTACATGGCCCGAAAATTAATTCAAGATGGGGCACCTGGCTGGCTCAGCGGTAGAGCATGCGACTCTTGATCTCGGGGCTGTGAGTTGGAGCCCACACTGGGCGTAGAGCTTACTTAAAAAAATAATAATTCAAGATGAATCATGAACCTAAATGTGAAAGCTAACACTATAAAGCTTCTAGAAGAATGGGGCGCCTGGGCGGCTCAGTCATTAAGCGTCTGCCTTCAGCTCAGGTCATGATCCCAGGGTCCTGGGATCGAGCCCTGCATCGGGCTCCCTGCTCAATGGGAAGCCTGCTTCTCCCTCTCCCACTCCCCCTGCTTGTGTTCCCTCTCTCGCTGTGTCTGTCAAATAAATAAAATCTTTAAAAAAAATAAAAATAAAAATAAAAAATAAAGCTTCTAGAAGAAGATGTATGGGAATATCTCCATGATCTTGGGATAGGCAAAAATTTCTTAGGCATCAAAATCACTAAACATAAAACAGAATTGTCATGGGATGGGGAAAAAGCATTCAAAAGAGAGAAAACAATGTGTTGAAGGCCCAGTGGAAAGAAGGGGCAAGGTATATTAGAAGAACTGAGAAAAGGCCAGAAGAAGCAAAGGCAGGGGGAGGGTGAAGTGTGAGAGAATCCAAGAGGAGGTAGGGGTCTGACAAGCCAGGGCATTATAGGCTGGGTTAGGACCTGGGAGTTTATCCTGAGGGTACTAGGCAGTCAGAGAAGAGTTTTTAAGTTTCTTTTTTCTTTTTAAATTTAAGTCATCTCTACACCCAATGTGGGGCTCAAACTCACGACCCCGAGATCCAGAGTCTCACGGTCTTCCGACTAAGCCAGCCCGGGGCGTCCCAAGAGAAGGGTTTTGGCAGGAGCAGCAATTGAAGCAACAGTTAGGGATAATGTGACCTTCACCTGGGTTCGCAAAATCAAGTACTACCTTCTTTGATGTGCCCAGGACTGCAAGGTATGGCCTGTGCACAGCCACGAATACAAGGACACACCCTCCTTCTCTCTGCTCAGCAACCAGACAAAGCCAGGCTTGGATTTTTGCTTCCTTGCAAATCAAGATGTAGCTTTACAACTTGAAAAGTCACTTAATCCAGGTGTTGCAGGTGGGGACTTGGGCTGCGAGGCCCTGTCGTGCCAGGCCCATCCCTGGTCTTAGAGGAGCTGGAGTCGGCCAGCTCCCACCCACGCCCCAGCTCTTGCTATAGCCCCACCTCACCCCTGCTCAGCACCTGGCCCTACTCACATCCTCTCCCTTCTCTCCTTCCTTGGAGAGGAGACTAAAGGGTCTCACCAGGAAGAGCCCAGAGGTCGGGAGTTTCCTTCACCCCCCCCCCCCCCCCCCCCCACACCAGTATACCCAGCCCCAGGGCCCAGCAGAGTCCAGCCGTCTCACCACTCAGGCCTTCTCCTTGCAGGGTGCTCACTGAGGCGCTGAAAGTGGTGACTCCATTCAATTCAACCAACATTTACTGAGCACCTGCTGCGGGCCAGGCAGGTGCTTGAGTAAGAGGGTATTATTCCTCCTCTCCAGGAATTCTTGGGGTGATGGGAGAAAGAGAGAGCAAAATATACAAGTGCCTTATAGAGGAGCAAAGTGCAAGTGAGTATAGAAAGTGAGACTGACTTCACCTGCGGAACAGGGTGTGAATAACAAGGAAAATTTCCTCTAAGAGGTGACATTTGAGCTGGGTCATAAAGAATAAGTAAAACCGACAGTAAGAAATGCTCTTCGTGACAGTGGAGAGTATAAGAATTATAGTGACCATTGGGGATGTCAGATACTGTGCTCAGCACCTTCTGTATTCATTTACTCCTTACAATGACTCTGTGTAGTAGGTATTAGAATTATGCCCATTTTCTGGATGCAGTAACTCAAGGCCTAAAGAGGGGAACTGATTTGTTTACAAACTTTCATGGCTGCACGTGGCAGAACCAAGACTTGAACCTAGGTCTCTCTGCTTCCATGCTCTTAACTTCTACTACATAGAGTGGCTTGGGCAAAGGACACGTGGAGGAGGGGGGCAGGGGGTGAGACTGGAGGGGTGGAGGCAGGGCTTAATGGCGGAAGCCTTGATGAGGAGTATGGGCTTTATCCAGAGAGCCGTGGGGCCATGGAAGTTTCATTAGTCAAGGAGGGAGTAAAGAGGGATAACACACTCAGCTTTCTATACAGAGGGCCCACATTGAAGGAGTTAGAGACAGAGAAACCTGTGCAAGAGTTGCTACAAAAATCCAAGAAAAGGGCGGCTGGCTGGCTCAGTCAGTAGCCCAGGTGACTCTTGTTCTCGGGGTCATGAGTTCAATCTCCACATTGGGTATAGAGCTTACTTTAAAAAAATCCAAGGGGCACCTGGGTGGCTCAGTCGTTGGGCATCTGCCTTCGGCTCCAGTCATGATCCCGGGGTCCTGGGATCGAGCCCCACATCAGGCTCCTTGCTCAGCGGGAAGCCTGCTTCTCCCTCTCCCACTCCCCTTGTGTTCCCTCTCTCACTGTCTCTCTCTCTCTGTCAAATAAATAAATAAAATATTTTTAAAAAATAAAAATAAAAATAAAAAAATCCAAGAATGAGATGAGGGTTGAGGGATGGAGAAGAGGAGGTGCACTGGGGAGAAACCAAGCAGAACTTGGGGATGAAATGGAAGGATTAGTCAAAGATGACATCCGGGGTTTCAGGCCCATGTGTGCACTCCAGAGGGAAGCCCAATAATTGGTCTTTCACAATTTATTGGGCACCCCGTCCCCCAACCATGGCTCAGCTCCACACTTAGCACCTGCAAAACTCACTTCTGGAAGGTGCTTTATTCTTCTCCAAAATGCGTATTCATCACCTGTTTGTGTATTCATTCACCCAGGATACATGGAGCACCTACTGTATGCCGGATGTTCTGGGAGCTGGGGATAAGCAGGGAATAGGCTAAACCTGCCTTATTCGTGGAGAAATGGTTATAGCCTGGGGTCTGGATTTGAATCCTGGTTCTGCAATTCCTTGGTGCTCAGTCCTGGCCGAGCCTCCAGCTGGCTGTGACCTCAGGTAAGTCACTGAACCCCTCATTGTCTCAGTTTGCTCATCTGTAAGATGGGGGAACTGACAGTATCTGCCACAGGGACTCAGTGGGTACATGTAGAGTCTCTGGTACTGGGTAAGCATTCGGTGACAGCTGTTCCTGGAGTTCACATTTTAGCGGAGACAGGTCCAATCACACAATTAATTATTTAATTACAACAGTGATAAATACCCTGAAGGAGCAGTGCAGTCTGGAGGTGAGGGAAGGCTCCCCTGAGCGAGGGACGGTCCTGCTGAGCGAAACTGAGTGAGTTGGGGCTGGCCAGGTGAAGCACGAGGGAAGGAGGGAGGGTCAGGGGAGGCACAGGGGTGTCTGATTAGGCAGAGCCTCAGGCTGAAGGAGGTGCGGAGAGGTCGCATTTCTGTGACTTTACCTCTTTGGAGCCCCCATACAATGCTGAGAAGTAGGTCAGGCGGATGCTCTGCTCCCATTTTCTAGAGAGGGCACAAAGGCCCAAAGAGGAACGGCGACTCGGCTGGTCAGTAACCAAGCCTCCTGGTTGATGCTCTGCCCCCACTGATCCAGGGAGCTGGAGAGGACAGGCCTGAGAAGAGGCCTTTGTCCCTGTGCCCACTGGGGTGGCAGCAGCAGGGGCCGAGGCTGCAGCGGCCAGAGCTGCATTCCTTCCCCTGCCGGCAGAGCAAGTCCAGGCTCATGGCAGGGGCCCGAACGTTCTTTTTTGTCTTAAAAAAAAAAAAAAAAAGAAAAGCACTTTAGTCAACATTAAGTCTTGACTTCAAAGGACATAGCTCCCAACTCTCTCCCCTAACCCTGGGTCTCTCCAACTCCCTGGGGTAAGCCCCCAGGCAGCCAAGTTTCTGGGAAAGGGAATGAGGCCTGGACTTGGAGTCCAAAGACTTTGTGGTGAGCCCTGGCTCAGCCTCCAACTTGCTGTGTGACCTCGGGTAGGTCAGCAGCCCTCTCTGGGCCTGAGTGTCCCCAGCCAAACAGGGAAGGGAGGGTTGGATGACATCAGGTGGGGTGGGGAGTCCAGCAACCGGCTCCAGCCAGCTGCAGCAGCTTTGCTGCCCTTCAAGTCTGAGGCACTGGGGCCTCGGGGGTCCGGAAGCTGGGGACAGGCAGCCTTTCATCTCTGCTGGCCCAGGGTCGCTGCAGGTTGGCAGGCCCCACATCCCGAGATCGCGTTTCAGGCTGGAAGGGGCCTTCCTGTGACCTCAGCCGGCCAGCCCTGCCCCTGCCCCCCTCCTCCCCATTCTCACCAGAGGGAAGCAGGCAGCATCCCGCCCAAGGTCACCGACCAGCAAGTGGCTGTCCTTCGGCCTGCCCTTCCCTCCCACCCGAGCCAGCACCGCCCCCCCGTCCCCCCCCAGCCTCCCACAGTAAAGCCTCAGGTCTCCTGGGCCATTAGGAATCTGCCAGGCGAGGCGTGGTCTTCTTCCTCTCTCTTGTTTCTTGGCTTGTTTTCCCGGTTCTCCAACAACCGCCTCCTGCAAAAGCCTCCGGGTGCGTGTACAGGAACATTCTTCTTTAAAAAAAAAAGAGAGAGAGAGAGAGAAAGAGAGATGCAGCCACAGTTTGGGTAAAAAAGCAACCAACTCCTTAATCCCTCCCTGTAACCTCTGGCTCCTCAGCTGGGAAGGAAGGCCCCGCTGGGCAGAGGCTGACGCTTGTCCCCCACCCCCTCCTCACCCCCTCCTCACCCGTCTCAGTTCTCCTTCAGGGTTTGGCCTGACTTCTGGAGCCCCGAGGAGACAGGCTGCAGGGTTCAGCAGGGCTGGGAAAGCATGGGGGGCGCTGAAGGGATTGGCTGGGTCTCTGCCCCTCTGCCCACTTGGCCGCCTTCTCAGGAGGTTACAAGATGAGGATTTTTCACCCCTCACCCATTGCCTCTACGCCCGTTTTCATTCCTTTCTTCTTCTGTTCCAGGAATCACTGGCCTCTTGACGGCAAGGAGCCTGAACGCCATCTCCCACCGCAGTGCTTCACTGTCCAGCACCGGGCTTGGCTCTTCCTGCGGGGCTCGCGCTTCCACACTCCAAGCCTTTGTCCAGCCGGACCCCACCGTCCCACTGTCGGGTGGCGCTCGGTGTCCCTGCCACGTCTCGCTCTGCCCACCGAGCCCTTAATTATCTGTTGCAGCCCCAGCACCTGGGTCAGTGCTTGAAACGTAGTAGGTACATAGTGTCTCTGGAATGTATGGATTCAAACCAGAAATAGGTCTCTAGAAACATTCAGAGTGAGCTCGCAAGAGGGACATTGGATTATGGCGCATCCCAGTTAAAGCCCAACACTGCCTCCCTGGCTCCCTGAGAATCCAGTCCGATTCTCTATTGCTACCTCTTCCCACTTGCCGCTCTCATCAGAGGATTTCCTTTTTCCCCAAAGTGCCATCTTTTCTCTTGCCTCTGGGCCTTTGCATGTGAAATTCCCTCTGCTTTCCACACCCTTCTCCACCTCTCACCTGGATGACTCCCTCTGGCCTGTCACCCTGTCAGATTACCCAACCAGCAGAGCGACCACGTGTTTAGGGCACCAGCAAAGCAGGGACACTAAAAATATATATATATATAATTTTTTTAAATATTATTTTATTTATTTATTTATTAGAGAAAGAGCATGAGGAGGGGAAGGGGCAGGGGGACAAGCAGACTCTCCGCTGAGCAGGGAGCCCCGCCCCTGCTATGTGGGGCTTGATCCCAGGACCCTGAGATCGTGACCTGATGAGCCAAAGGCAGATGTTTAACCGACTGAGCCACCCAGGTGCCCCAAAATATTATTTTAAAAAACTAATTTGAGGGGCACCTGGGTGGCTCAGAGGGTTAAGCGCCTGCCTTCGGCTCAGGTCATGATCTCCAGGTCCTGGGATCGAGCCCCATGTCAGGCTCCCAGCTCAGCAGGGAGTCTGCTTCTCCCTCTCCCTCTGCCTCTCCCCCTGCTTGTGTTCTCTCTGTCTCTGCTCTCTCTCAAATGAATAAATAAAATCTTTTAAATAAAATAAAAAACTAATTTGATGTTTGATAATTAAAAAAAACATTGAAATAGCACTCATGAGAAAAATGAGAACTTTATTGGGGTTCCTCTTATTTTAGAGTTAGCATTGTTTTTGTGTTGAACTCATACATGGGCTGGAGTGGCAGTAGGTGACATCATCTGGCTCTGCTCTTTGAGGCTCAGCCTAGACATCAGCTATCCCCCCAGGAAGACTTCACTGACCCCTTGACAGGGTTAGGTCTCTTTTTGGTAGTCTCAAAGGCCTTCTGGAATTTTCTTAATATGGATATTTTTGCCTTACTTGTTGCTTTCTATCCCCCCACACCAAGTATGGAAGCATCTTCAGGGCCCAGTTAATATCTTTCCACCTCTATACCTGCAGCATATACATACAGGTCCTGGCATAGAACTGACCCCAGCTATGTTATTCTCTAGCTTTTATCCAGTCCCCTTTGCAGGGTCTGCACTACACGTCATATTCTTTTTTTTTTTTTTTAAGATTTTATTTATTTATTTGACAGAGAGAGTGCACAAGCAGGGGGAGTGGCAGGCAGAGGGACAGGGAGAAGCAGGCTCCCCGCTGAGCAAGGAGCCCAATACAGGGCTCCATCCCAGGACCCTGGGATCATGACCTGAGCTGAAGGCAGACGCTTGACGACTGAGCCACCCAGGCGCCTCCTACATGTCATAGTCTATGTTCTTACTTTATAACCCTATCTGAGAAACTCATACTCACCCTTCAAGGCCCCACTCAAATGACCCATTCTCTATGAACCTGCCCAGTCCCTCAGTTGCATCAGGTTGAGTGTAAGCTTTTGTGAGCTCACAGCTCCTGCTGCAATTGGTGTCTCCCTCTTTTATTGTAATTTTTATGTATGTAGGGGCGCCTGGGTGGCTCAGTCGGTAAAGCGTCTGCCTTCAGCTCAGGTCGTGATCCCAGGGTCCTGGGATCGAGCCCCACATCTGCTCCCTGCTCAGCGAGGAGCCTGCTTCTCCCTCTCCCTCTGCCACTCCCCCTGCTTGCGCTCTCTCTCTCTCTCAAATAAATAAATTTTAAAAAAACCTTAAAATTTTTTTTATGTATGTATTTTCTCCCTCACCAGATTGGGAGCTGCTGAAAAACAGAGACTCAGTGGATGGATCACTGGTCCCTAGTGCCCTGCATTGGCCTGGCCAGAGGAGAGAGCACTATATGCTCTTTAAATGAACAGCCTGGAAGATGTCACAAAGGAGGGAAAATTCAGGCAAGATTTTGAATGTGGGAGAAGAATAACATGTACTCACTGGGGGCATAGAGTCAGTGCAGATAAAAACAAATCACAGCAACAATACTCCTGACCACCAGTACTGAGCACACCGTAGTGTGGTGGGTAAGAACGGAGACGAAGCTCTGCCTCTTACTGGCTGTGTGACCTTGGACAAGGTATATCATCTCTCTGTGCCTCAGTTTCCTCATCTGTCAAAAGGGGAGAGTAAAGGTACCCACCTTACCGGGAATTCAATGGGCTAATATCTGCAAGGTGCTGAGAGCTGTGTTGGGCACGCACGGGCGCTTGTGTTTGCTCCATCGCCAAGCACCCTGGGTGTGCCAGGCACTTCCATCTGGCACCCCACTTAGCCCTCACAGCAGCCTGGGAGGCAGGGCTGTTGTGTCCTTTTACCAAGAAATGAGGTGTGTGGGGGCCAAAGGTCCTTGCTAATGCCATTCACTGGATAGGGGACAGGAATGGAATTTGAACCCACGTCTCTCTGGCCTGCCGCCCACCCATGTTCCTTGACTGTGACACCTGCCTGCAGGATGAGGGGGAGGAAGAGAAGATGCCCCAGTGGGAAGGCAGGGAGGCTTTCCGGAGATGGGGCCTCCGGAGCAGAGCGGCAGGCGTTTTTCTAGAGCTTTCATTTCTGTCTCCCTCTTCTGAGCAGGTGAAAAACCCCATAGAGGGCCCTTCACGGAGTCCTCCCCCTTGTCCTCCCCCTCCTGATGCTGCCTCATCCCCCCACGCTGGGAGGGGGGAGGTCAGGCATGCAGCGTGGGAGATGCAGGGGAGGGGAGTGAGGAGGTAGGGGAGCATCATTCCAGATCCTTTCCCTCCGGCACCCCCCTTTCCCCATCACAGGCGCTCCGGGAGGAGAGAGCATTCCAGGTGGAAGGAATGGCAAATGCAAAGGCTGTGGATTAAGGATGTGGAGGCGGGGAAAGCCTGTGAGCTTGGCTGGAACTGAGGTTCAGGGCCCCCTGGGATTGCTCAGTGGAGAAGAACTTGTTTGACGAGAGGGAGGGAGAGAGAGAGAGAGAGAGAGAGAGAGAGAGAGAGATATGCAGTGGACCCAGCAAGAGCTGAGGATGCTAGAGGCAGGGTAGTGGCTGCAGACTAGTCTGGGCTCTGAACACAGTGGTCTCCATCCTCTTCCCCTCAACCAGGGGTGGTGAAGAGGGGTCACTGTGATTCTTCATGGTCCCTGTGCTTTGTTCCTTCCCCTAGAATCCCTTAACACACTGAGCTCTGCCAGCTCTGTACCGGGAATTGGTTCATGGCTTTTTATGCATTCCCTCAATGTGTTTTTCGGCCCAGCTCAAGATCAGTATTATTCACTCCATTTTATAGAGGAGAAAACTGAGGCTCAGCCAGGTTTTATAACTTGCTTAAGGTCACACAGAGGGTAACAGGCAGATCCTGGACTCAAACCCAAGACTTTTTCTGGAGATGGCAATTTTGCCGGCTCTACTGGTTTAGGCTGCTTTCCCCAGGGTGTTTGCCATCCCCATGGCAACAATGAGAGGCCCTCCTGTGCTGACAGCACTTCATAGTTTATGCAGGCCTTATTTTTTCTGTTCCTCACAACAGCCCTGTGGGCAGAGCTGCTATCATCCCTATTTCATAGATAAGGAAACTGAGGCTCAGACGGGGGGTGTGACTTGGCCAAGACTGTTGGGACTCAAACCCTGTTCTGGTGACTCTAAATGTCTTTTTGCCTTCCCTTGCAGAGGAAGAGGGTCTGTTCCCTGCTCTAATCTGCCCCTTAGAGCAGGGAACAAACAGGCAAGGGTTACTTTTCAGAATTGGTGGGAAAGAGACGGGTTGGGTCTTCAGAGCCTGGGACTCGGCTACTGGCAGTGGATAATTTCATCCCACCAGGTGATAACTCTGACTGCTTGGGTAGAAGAGGGAGGGCTTACCCTCAAGAGCATTAAGTCCACTCGTG
This sequence comes from Phoca vitulina, assembly GCF_004348235.1. Lineage (NCBI taxonomy): Eukaryota > Metazoa > Chordata > Mammalia > Carnivora > Phocidae > Phoca > Phoca vitulina. The sequence goes on from NW_022589705.1 coordinate 80,706,151, forward strand.
TTCAGAGGCTGGGTTCGAATTCCAGCTGTGCTGCTTGCTGACTGGGTGGCCTTAGGCAAGTCATTTAACCTCTTCGTGCTTCCTTTGTCTCATTTGTAAAATGATGGTAATGACAGGACCTCACTCATAGGACTACTCGGAGGATTTATGAGTTAATGTATGGACAGCACTTAGCATGTGTTTGACACATAGGAAATGCTCAGAGTTAGCGCTTATTAATATCACTATTAAAGTGTTCGGCAGGGGCGCCTGGGTGGCTCAGATGGTTAAGCGTCTGCCTTCGGCTCAGGTCATGATCCCAGGGTCCTGGGATCGAGTCCCGTATCGGGCTCCCTGCTAGGCGGGAGCCTGCTTCTCCCTCTGCCTCTCTCTCTCTCTGACTCTCATGAATAAATAAATAAAACATTAAAAAAAAAAAAAAGTGTTCGGCACCATCCCCTCAGAAAGCATCTTGTCGATGTCCGTAAAAGGAGAAACTATGGCTCCTGTTGCCAGACAACCTTCAAGCAAAGCTCCAGAATCTTACCTAGGACAGGTGGTAATGCGTATATCGACAATAATAATAATTATTTTTTTTTTTTTAAAGATTTTATTTATTTATTTGAGAGAGAGAGAATGAGAGACAGAGAGCATGAGAGGGAGGAGGGTCAGAGGGAGAAGCAGACTCCCCGCTGAGCAGGGAGCCCGATGCGGGACTCGATCCCGGGACTCCAGGATCATGACCTGAGCCGAAGGCAGTCGCTTAACCAACTGAGCCACCCAGGCGCCCCTCGACAATAATAATTATTATTAAATTACTGGTAAAGTTCCTGTTAGAGTCAATGACAATACTATTAAAGTTAACATTCAACAGCTGCTTACTATGTGCCAATCACTGTGCTAAGTGCCTTGCATCTATTATCTCATTTAACTTTCACAGTTCTGGGAGATAAAAACAATTATGATTCCCGTTTTACGGATAAGGAAACTGAGGCTAAGAGAGGTGAAGTCACTTGCTCAAGGTCACACTGCTAGAAGTGCTATAGCTGTGATCTGAATCCAGGCTTGCCTGGCTTCAAAGTCTTCCAAAACAATTAAGGTCAGATGACAACTTGCCCAGTGTACAGATGCTTGCATCAGCTCTCTCCCAAACTTATCTGATGGATCTGCTGCCTCAGGCTCACCTGCCTCCATGCTGGGAAGACTGAGCACCTTTTATGGAGTGCCTTCCATGTGCCAGAACACTTGAGACATGTTCCACATTGAATCCTCACCCCCACCCTATGACACTTTATCATTATCCCCATTTCTTAGAAAAGGAGATGAGGCATAGAGAGGTGTGGTGACGGGTCAAAGTCACAACAGTCTGAGGTGAGATGGCAGAGTGAGGATTCAAACCCTGGGTTGGCCTCAAAGCTTGCATTCAGGGCCTACCAGAAAAGTACACAGACCCTTGGAAATGAGCCTCACTTTCAAAGCCAGGTTCCCTCCCCTGTTAACACCTCATTTGTTTAGGCACCCCCGCATGAGCTCTGCCCTCCCTCCCCATTGCCATTTATCCCAATTGGCCTGAATGCCTTCCACACCCTTTCTCTTGGCCTGCAACATTTCTTCCGAACACCTGCTGCCTAGTTAACCCCCATTCACCAACTCACCCTGAGATATCACCTCTTCAGGGAGCCTCCTCTGGCCCCACCCCATCCTGACATTCACTCTCATAATAAACACCTTGTACTTTGCCTTCTTGTTCACTATCATAGTTTCTAACTCTATTTTGTCTGGTTATTTGTTTTATGACTTACTTCCTCGCTAAACTCTAAGCTCCATGAGGGTCTGTTTTGCCCACCATTGTACTGCACCACTGGCAGGCTGCCTATCCATAGTCGGTGCTTAATTTTTTTTTTTTTAAGTAAACCCTACACCCAACATGGGTCTTGAACTCACTGACTCTGAGATCGAGTCGTATGTTCTACTGACTGAGCCAGCCAGGCGCCCTGGTGCTTAATTTTTTATTGAATAGATGAATCCATGAATGAATAGATAGCTACCAGGTACTTTACACACATGACTCATTAATTCCTCAATTAACTCATTGAATCCTCCCAACTGCCCTGTTGTCCCCATTTTATTTTTAATTTTTTTTAAAAGATTTTATTTATTTATTTATTTCACAGAGACACAGAGAGAGAGGGGACACAAGCAGAGGGAGTGGGAGAGGGAGAAGCAGGCTTCCCACTGAGCAGGGAGCCTGATGCGGGGCTCGATCCCAGGACCCTGGGATCATGACCTGAGCTGAAGGCAGACGCTTAACGACTGAGCCACACAGGTGCTCCTATTTTTAATTTTTTAATTTTTATTTTTTTAGCAGTGATGTGGACATATATATTTTTAGCACTGATGTGGATGTATATATATCTTAAGATTTTATTTATTTGACAGAGAGAGAGAGCACAAGCAGGGGGAGCCTCAGGCAGAGGGAGAGGGAGAAGCAGGCTCCCCGCTGAGCAAGGAGCTGGATGGGAGCTTGATCCCAGAACCCTGGGATCATGACCTGAGCTGAAGGCAGACGCTTAATGACTGAGCCACCCAGGCACCCCTGTCCCCATTTTAGAGAAGACATAGGTGAGGCTCAGAGAGCTAGAAAGTGGTGGAGCTTGGATTCAATTTCAGGTCAGGCTGACCCAAAGCCACTGACTTCTGCACAGCACCTGCTGCCTCCCAGCACCCAATGGCCACAGTCACGATTTAAATAGTCACTGGTTGTCAGACCACACGTCCCAGTTTGAGCCTGGAGGTCACGGACTCAGCCAGCACTGAGGCTCTTTCAGCACCACGTACTTGGTGGTCACTGCCCTTCTAAAGTCTTCGGCTGCTCCGCCTCCCACTCCCATCTTGGCCTCCTTCCTTTCCAGAGAAGGAAAAGGACTAGGAATTACAGCCAAGGCAGCCCTTCTGGGAAAAACAATCCTGCAATGAAAAGAGCCCTGTTCTGAGAGCAGACAGACCTGGATTTAAGTCTTGGCATGGAGGCTGCCCTGCTGAGGGCCCACAATGGTGTCACTGCCCCTCTCTGTCCTTGTTTGGGATTCTGTCTGGGTTGCTGACCACCTGTCATCCTCTACTCACCTCCTGATTCCTAGGGCCCTAGAAACATCTGGGGCCTATGGTGACCAGAAGGAGGGGAACTGGCCTGGCACTCTCGAGACACTCCCTGGAATGCTAAAGGGTTGGTGGAGGAACGTCCTTCTCAGGGGACACCAGGCCTGGAAGGAGAAATACAGAAATGGAAGACAAAAGGTACAAGTTTGAGTCCTAGGGTTGTTTCAAATTCCCTGGGTGACCCAGGGTAAGTCCTGGAGTTTTCCATTTTCTCTCCTGCAAAACGAGGACAATATCCGCCTTACAGAGTTGATCTAGAGAACTAAATGAGAGATTTTTCGCTAACTTGTGAATCTGTCATATGGTATCCAGCTGCAGCCTTTTATAATCAACAAGACGCACATATACCCAACTCAGGCGCGCAGCCTCAACAAACGCGCCCGGACATGAGGCAGACATGACTGCTCCTATTTTGCAGAAGGACAAAACTGAGACCCAGATAAGTTCAGGAAGTCGTCTGAGGTCGCAGAGTGAGGCGGCGGCTGACCACGGTCTCGGCTCACCCGACCCTTGCCTGTCAGAACCAGCTCCCAGTCCCAGGACCCCAGACCTCGCCCCGGAAGACCCATTCAGCGGCTCACTGGAGCCTATGACTCACTCTCCCCACCCTACTTTCGGTCGGGCCCGAGACCTAGAGAGGGGAGGCAAAACTATCTGCAACTTGAGGGGTGTCCATAGAAAGTTCATGGTTTTGGCCCCTTCCTTCCACCAAAAATCCTGATTCTTTGAACTCTAACAAGAAGAATCCATCTTTCAATACACTTTGTACGAGGTTTTACACTTTCTTAGGTGGGATTTTCCTACCTTGAATTTAGGAGTTGACTCAGTTTAATCTCCACCCCCACTTCACTTGGTTTGCCCTCCCGCTGTTTACTCCGATTGCGGAAGTAGCTCGGGTGGAGCTCCCCAGTCGGTATCCTTGAGTACGCCTTTTGCGTAGCTATTTAACTGGCACTCCACTCAGGCCAATGGGATGCCCGAAAGCCCCAGGAGGGTGGGGCAGAGAGCCAATCAGGGCCGTTGGCGGGGTGTGGCTGCGTCCCAGGGAGGGGAATCGCGTAATGGCGGACGCGGGCCGGGTGAACGCGGCTGGGGGCGTAGCGCGCTGAGGGGGGTCTGGCTGTGTGGCATCCCCGGAGGCGGCCCGCGGGAACAGACCCCGTGCGGGGAAGGGCGGCTGGCCGGCCCATCTGTCGCTGAGGGCGACCGCGCGAGACCAGGTGAGCAACAAGTCCCCGCAGGCGGGCCCCACCGTGAGGCGCCGGCCCGGCCGCGCCGCCACCCCCCACCCCCTGCCCCGAACCTCGCGGGGTCCCGGGGGAGTGGGTGGCGCGCCTCCTGCCGCGGATGGGGAGTGCCCGGTCGAGCGGTCAGCGCGGGGTGGCCTAGAACTCTACACTCCCCTCCCCAGGGAGGAGGTGTCCTGGAGATCCCCTCGGAGACTTGGAGGGGCCGGCGAATCTGTGAGGTGCGAAAGTGCCCCCAACCTGACCTGGCGCTGCCACTCACTCGCTGTGTGACCTTGGGCAAGTCACTTCCCTCTCTCGGCCTCAGTTTCCCTATTTGTAAAACGGAGGCTTTGCAGGCAGTTGTACATGAGTTGGATCTCAGATATTCTTGGAGATCTTGGGCAGGTTCTTCTCCAGGCGGAGCTTCAGTTTCCATCTCTGGGCCATGAAGGAATTGTGGTGCTCTTTGAGATCCCTGGCCTGCTAAGTTGAGTGGCGGAGAGGACTGTGTGCACGTACGTCTGTGTGTATGTATGTATGTATGTATGTATGTATATGTACAGGATGGTACAGGGTAAGGAGGAGAGTTGGCTAAAGGGGCTCTTGGATGAAGGCTGGATGGATCCCAGGTGTCTCGGTCCTCCAGGATCCTAGAGCCTCTGAGATGGCAAAGTTTTATACACTGGTGCTCCATAGCATCAGAGGAGAGGAAAGCATCCTTGGAACCTCTTGGGGCAGTGATTGAAATTTAGGCCCGAAAGAATTCAGGAGGGTTAGGAGTAGGAGGGGGAGCATTTATGGTGCTCCTACTGTGTGCCAGCCCTTGTTTAGGCTTATGTTTTTACTTAATTTTCACAGCCGCTGTTGAGAATTTACACATAAGGAAACTGAGTTTCAGAGAAATTAAGTAACTTGTCCAAGGTCACACGGTGAGGTACAGCGCTTATCAACCATAACGTGGTTTCCTTTGAGAATCACCAGACAAGGGGGAAGTCATTGTCCACTTAAAAGAAGTTTGCTTTGTCACAAACGGGGGGAGGGGTCTGGTCCCAGACACTTGAATTGACCTCTGGCATGGAGACAGGCTGGACCTTGATCTCTGGATGGCTAATTATAAGTGCATTCCCTTTCTTCAGTCTGTGATTTGGAAAGGACCATTTGTAAATTGTAAAAGTTACTTTGAAGTATGTCAGAACCTCAAAGAACTCAGTTTGAATCCTGACTGGGTGACTTGTAGAAGTTCACCAACTGTTGGTGTATAGACTTGACTCTTAGTTCAGAGGTGCCAGGCCAGTTACCTTTTCTCCTCCCTAAGAAGGCTAAATTTTCTTGGGACGAGAGAAATTTCCCACTTGTTCAAATTTCTTTGGATTCCTGGAACGAAAGTTTCAGTGTCCTGCCTCTGATGAAGTGTAATGTTCCTTCCTTTCTTTGTGTTCCCTGTTATCTGACTTGTAGATGAGTGAAGATTGTGGACCTGGAGTCAGAGACTAGTAGTTGGATACGATAAATTGTAGCCCTTAATTTTTCCAAGCCTCAGCTTTTGGTTAATCAAAATGGTAGGACCGGCAGTGTATTGTTCTCATATGTCAATGGTAGGGAAGAAAATTGGAAGAGGAAGTTGCTGAGAAAGAGGGCGTTTCTTAGCAGTGGAGCCAATATGTATTTCTTTGTTTGAAATTCTAAAACCAGAAAAGCAGCAACTGAAGGAGGAAGGAAGGAAAGAACTGTGAAACTCTTCTTCCAGGTCAGCTATCTTTAAGAGCTGTTCCTGTTGCTGTCCCTGTCCGAGGCCCTGCTTTCACAGAAAAAGTCAATTGTAATTTGTTCAAAGTTGAGAAATTGTATTCTAGAATGATACCTTTATTTTTTATTTATTTTTAATTTTTATTTATTTATTTAAGATAGAGCACAAGCAGAGGGAGCAGCAGGCTCCCTGCTGAGCAAGGAGCCTGATTCAGGACTCGGGACTCCACTCCAGGACCCTGAGATCATGACCTGAGGGAAGGCAGAGGCTTAACCGACTGAGCCACCCAGGCGTCCCTAGAATGATAATTTTAGATATGCAACCCTTTGAGATAAATTTCTTAAAAGTCAGAACATTTTACTGAGTTTGTTGTTTACCAGTGGATGATTCTTTTTCTCAACTTAATTGCCAGTTGCAGTCTTTGGCCTGTCTTAACTGTGATTTAAATTAGTGAATTTCAACCTAAGAAGAATGATCTAGATACTGGATGATGCAGATACCGCCGTCACTTGAAAAAACACATGATGGTGTGTTTGAGTTTTGACATTTGTTAAAAGTCTTTTTAATGCTGCGTTTTACAGGATTGTGTATGTGTGAATAGTTGTTAAGGCATTGAATTTATTTTATCTGAAGATCTACCTTCATTCTCTATATTAGTTATATTTTCTGTATAAGACAGACTTAATTAGCATACCAGTCCATAGTACCTTGGGGCCAAAAAAAAAAAAAAAAAACAACCACACCACATCAGTTCTTGGGACCAGATGTTTTTTGAATATAGAACTTTTGGGATTTTAGAAAAGGAATATGGTACATGTACTGTGTGTTACGTAACATCCCAGAGAGGTGAGGGGCAGCACCTTGTAATCAAACACATTACCATTTCTGTAGTAAATGTTCATTCCAACTGGTATAAATAAATACTATAAATAGCCTCATGTCATTTCATGTTGGGTTTTGCTACCAAATGAATAATGAAAAACTTATTTTTACATCCTTTTAGATTTTGGAATTGAAGTTAAGGGATTGTGGATAAATGGGTAAAACTTATATGGGTCCATATAAGTTTGGATAAAAGTTATATGATGACAAGGACAATTACAAGGAAAAATATTGTGAGCCAAACTAATTTCAAAGCTGTGGGTCCTAAAAACAGTAGTACATGGAAGACAGTTTTTGTTCATGTGTTTCTTTCATGTAATTGTCTTATTATAATTAATACGTGCCAATGTACATTTTTCCTTAAGTACCCAAATTTACTTTTTTTTTTTTTTTTAAAGATTTTATTTATTTATTTCACAGAGAGAGGGAACACAAGCAAGGGGAGAGGGAGAAGCAGGCTTCCCGCTGAACAGGAAGCCCGATGCGGGGCTCCATCCCAGAACCCTGGGATCATGACCTGAGCCGAAGGCAGACACCTAACAACTGAGCCACCCAGGCGCCCCTCAAATTTACCTTTTAATACCCTCCTTGTTCCCTTTTTTAGATCTTTGAATGGCACCCTACCCTTCTTTTTAATTTTAATTTTAATTTATTTTTATTATTTTTTTTCCCTACACCTCTTTTTAAAAAAGTAATTTATAGGGTCTTGTGCTCACCGGTTTTTGTGTAACAATTAAGAGAATTATACCTTTGGGGTGCCTGGGTGGCTCAGTCGTTAAGCCTCTGCCTTCGGCTCGGGTCATGATCCCCGGGTCCTGGGATTGAGCCCCGCATCGGGCTCCCTGCTCGGCGGGAAGCCTGCTTCTCCCTCTCCCACTCCCCCTGCTTGTGTTTTCTCTCTCTCTCTCTCTGTCTCTCTCTGTCAAATAAGTAAATAAAATCTTTAAAAAAAAAAAGAGAGAGAATTATACCTTTTTCTGTATAATTCAGAGAAAGACTAATCAGGTGAGGATCTGTAGATTTATGTTTGCAGAATTTAAAGCTCATTCTCTCTTCAGGGTGGTCTTTAGTATGAGGTCATCACTGCTGGGTAGGATTTAGGTTGAAAAAATAATTTTTTATTCTATTTTATTTTTTAAAGTAAGCTCTGTGCCCAGTGTGGGGCTTGAATTCACAACCCCAAGATCAAGAGTTGCATCCTCTACCGACTGAAAAGTTTTTAATTTTGGGATGCCTAGCTGGCTCAGTCAGTAGAGCATGTGATGCTTGATCTTGAGAGTGTGAGTTCAAGCCCCACTTTGGGGGTAGAGTTTACTTAACAATATTTTTTATTTTTAATTTTTGAAGCTTCCACAGTTTGAATATCTTGGTAAGGAGTTTAATAAAATATATTTAATTTAGAGTATTTTTATTTTAAGTGTATGCTATATGAGAAATTTGAATTTACCAGCCTTATGAATTTGGGTGATTTCTTTAAATGGCCAGGTCCTCTAGGAGTAAATTTAAAAAAACTCTATTCTTTACTCTTCTTGGGCAGTTCAGCTATAGAGTGAGGTAGATTGGTGGTGTTGGAGGTGAAAGAATTATTTCTTCTCTTTAAAAGAGGCCCCATGGGAAACCTTGGTTGAGCGTCTGCCTTCGGCTTGGGTCATGATCCCAGGGTCCTGGGATCGAGTCCCACATTGGGCTCCTTGCTCAGGGGGGAGCCTGCTTCTCCCTCTGCCCCTCCCTCTGCTTGTGCTCGCTCACTCTCTCTCTCTGACAAATAAGTAAATAAAAATCTTTTAAAAAAAAAGAAGCCTCATGACAGCATGAATTTGAGAGATTCTGGCCTTCAGGATACCCTGTAGCCTCCTGATTTGTGGGCCTCAAATTCATCCTCCTACTTGGGGTGTCTCCATAGTTCCTGCGAATGGTACTTTTACTGTCTGGGAGATAGAAAGGGTATAGAACAGCATATCAGGAGTTGCAGGTGGATTCGGTGTATGACTGGACTAGGCAATAGGAGCAATTTTTATCCAGACTACCCCAGTTTCTTCTATTTTATAAGCACTGATAGAATTGCAAAAGAACTACAATTGGTGGACTAACATCCTTTTCCAAGGTACTCTGTTGTGACTGTGGATAAGCTCTTCAAGACAGGAACTGTGTCTTGTACTTCTTTTGTATTCTGTAATGCATCAAACTTGTCTTGCATTAGAATTTACCATTAAGACATATTCATATCTGGGGGCGCCTTGGTGGCTCAGTCGTTAAGCGTCTGCCTTCGGCTCAGGTCATGATCCCAGGGGCCTGGGATCGAGCCCCTCATCGGGCTCCCAGCTCTGTGGGAAGCCTGCTTCTCCCTCTCCCGCTCCCCCTGCTTGTGTTCCCTCTCTCGCTGTGTCTCTCTCTGTCAAAGAAATAAATAAAATTAAAAAAAAAAATTCATATCTGGGTTGGGAGCTCTGATGTCAGTACACAGCTCGGGTTGAGAACCATAGACATAAGCATATTGTAGGTGCTCAATAAATATATGTTGGTTACTTTTTTCTTTTTAGATTTTATTATTTTAGAGAGAGAGAGAGTGGGGGGAGGGGAAGGAGCAGAGGGAGAGAAACAAGCAGACCCCACACTGAGCGTGGAGCCTGGCACACAGGGCTTGATCCCACAGCCCTGAGTTCGTGACCTGAGCCAAAACCGAGAGTCAGACGCTTTAACCAACTGAACCACCCAGGTGCCCCTATATGTTGGTTACTTTGCTGCTGGTCCTGGCATGCGTTGGGTAGGGTGGAAGAGGACCCAGAGTTTTTCATAAAGTAAATAGCTTTTTTCTTTTTTTCTTTCTTTTTTTTTTTTTAAGAGATGGTGGGGGCGGGAAGGGGCAGAGGGAGAGAGAGAGAATCTTAAGCAGGCTCCATGCCCAGTGGAGAGCCCAATGCAGGGCTTGATCTCACAACCCTGATATCATGACCTGAGTCGAAATCGGTAGTCGGATATTTAACCAACTGAGCTACCCAAGCGCCCCCAGCAAAAGGGTTTTCCCAGATACCGACACAGTTGGCAGATCTGGACCCATAGGCAGTTCATTGCTAGTTAGTTACTCTGCCGTGATTTTGTGACTTAGGCAGGATTAGACAGAGTCTGTGTCTACAGGCAACTGAAAGTTTTATTTCTGTGGTAGTGGTTTTACTTAGTAAGACTGATTAGGGTGACAGTTGCTAAATTGGGAATAGGTACAAAATGCAATAATTGTTTGATATTTGGGTGAGAGAGGGGGGCTGCTGGGCACCAGTTGATGCCAAGGGATAAAATGGAAGGTTTAGTTTGACTGGGTCTCCAACACACAACACAATGTATGGAACATAATTGGTGTTCTGTAACTTTTTCTTTTTTAAGATTTTATTTATTTATTTGACAGAGAGAGACAGAGTGAGAGAGGGAACACGAGCAGGGGGAGGGGAGAGGGAGAAGCAGGCTTCCCGCAGAGCAGGGAGCCCAATGTGGGGCTCGATCCCAGGATACTGGGATCATGACCTGAGCCGAAGGCAGACGCTTAACGACTGAGCCACCCAGGCGCCCCGGTGTTCTGTAACTTTTTGTTGACTGAAGAAATGAATGGTTCTTTGTTTTGGAAAGAGGCTTATAAGCTATGAAATAAGACACTTCCTACTCTTCTGAACTGAGCTAAGATGTCATCTCTTCCATGAAGCCTTCCCAGGAAAAATTGAGTGACTCCTTTGTCCGTTTTCTCTTTCCTTGTCCTTTGTTTTTTTTTTTTTTTTTTTTTTTTTTTTTTTTGGTGGAGGGGGGGTGGGGGGGGGGGGGGGGGGGGGCGAGAGGGAGAAGCAGACTCCCCACTGAGCAGGGAGCCCGACTCCGACTCCCTCCGGGCTTGATCCCAGGATCCTGGATCATGACCTGAGTCAAAGGCAGACACTTAACCGACTGAGCCACCCAGGCGCCCCTGTTTTCTCCTTTGTTAAAATATTTATCAGATTGTCAAATCTGATGTTAGACAAATTGCAAAATTCTTCTCCCTGCCTGACCATGAGCCCCTTACGAGCAGAACTGAATTGTTCATTTTTGTTTTGACTGGTGCTCAACACACGATAAAGGCTTAGTAGATGCTAATAATGCTTAAACCATGACCTCTGTCTTCTACTTCATTCTTGTAGGTTTTGCTTTTCTTCCAGTTCATGGTCTTTACAGTTCAGATCAGCAAACATTTATTGAGGGTCTTCTGAGAGGTAGGTCTTTCTTAGGCCTTGGGGAAGGGTTTCCCAACCTTGACACTATTGACATTTTGGTGGGATAATCTGTTATTATGGAGGGCTGTCTTGTGCGTTGTGGGATGTTTAGCAGTGTCTCTGCTCTTTACTCACTACCTATTAGTACCCTCTTCTCAGTAGCTCTGACAACCAGAAATGTCTCCAGATACTGTGAAACATCTCCCAGGGGCACGGTTTCCCCCTGTTGAGAACTATATGGAGGATAGGGGTGGTGGAATCATAGAGGGAAGTAAATGTAGTTGTTCTTAGGTATGCACTCTCCTTTTATTCCTTCTTCTAGTTATACAATCTCTTGTTTATGACTTTTGGATAAGAAAGAAAAATGAGGGTATGCCTGGGTGGCTCAGTCAGTTAAGCGTCTGCCTTTGGCTCAGGTCGTGATCCCAGGGTCCTGGGATTGAGTCCAGAATCCTCATGGGGCTCCTTGCTCAGCGGAAGCCTGCTTCTCCCTTTGCCTGCTGCTCCTCCTGCTTGTGCTCTCTCTATCTCTCTTTCTCTCTGACAAACAAATAAATAAAATCTTTAGAGGCACCTAGGTAGCTCACTCACTCTCTCTCAAATAAATAAATAAAATCTTAAAAAAAAAAAAAGAAAAATGAGGGAAACCAGGAAGTGACAGCCTTAAAATAGCCCCATTATTTTTTTTTTACTTATTTATTTTTTTAAAGATTTTATTTTCAACAGAGAGAGAGAGACAGCGAGAGAGGGAACACAAGCAGGGGGAGTGGGAGAGGGAGAAGCAGGCTTCCCGCTGAGCAGGAAGCCCAATGTGGGACTCGATCCCAGGACCCAGGGATCATGACCTGAGCCGAAGGCAGACGCTTAACGACTGAGCCACCCAGGCGCCCTAGCCCCATTATTTTCATTTTCTGTTTAAATTTTATTTTATTTGGTTTAAATATGTTAGAGCAGGGGAGCATGGGTGGCTTAGTTGTTAAGCGTCTGCCTTCGGCTCGGGTTGTGATCCCAGGGTTCTGGGATCGAGCCCCGTATCGGGCTCCCTGCTCAGTGGGAATCTCCCTCTCCCACTCCCTCTGCTTGTGTTCCCTCTCGATGTCTCCCTCTTTCTGTCAAATAAATAAATAAAATCTTAATAAAAAATTATAAATATATTAGAGCAGTACAGATAGATAGCTGAATTATTTATACAGATCTATGTAAATTTAGTTTCTACTGCTGATTAGTGGAGTAAAGAACTAGACTATTACTACCTTGCATAAAAGATTTTCTCAGAAAAGCTCACAGCTGAAAAGTTTAACACCTAGAGAAAAATCAGCATTGGTTTTATAGAAGACTTGCCAGGACTTGTCAGGATTCTTCTTCGATAATTTTTGGTGGCCCTACATAGATACTTTATAACTCTAAAAAAATTATGTTAAGCTAATGGGCATGTTTTTCTGAGCTCAGTATTTTTTTGTCATAGGTAGATTGGTCAAGGCAATGGTTCTTGGTCCCTTGGGGCATTCATAAAGTGATTACAAGTTAGTAGTAACATTTGGGGACTTCACTCTCCTTTGACCAATCCTCTACAATATAACATTATAATCATTCATGTCTTAGTCACCATTAAAGTGATGTTGAATGCATTTTTTCCTGTTCCATTTGAAGTTGTGAATGGTACTCTGGAGAATTCAAATGTATAGTTATGAATGGTATCTCAGAATAGTTACCATTTATGCAAATGAAACACACTTCTTAACTTAGAAACCAAACAGAATTGAATTAGAAAAGAGAAGAATAGAAACAAGAATTGTTGAATGCTTGCAGAGGAAATAATGTTCAGATATAGAAATATCTCAGAAAAATTTGCTCTTCATGATTTCTACACACCAATAAAGAAAAATAATTTGAGATTGATGGGAGAGGCTATTAAACTTTGCCTGTAATATTACTTTTCAAGCTGTTTTTCTTTTCTGGTAAAATATGGGAGTCTGAGGCATACTCTCTTAGTTGTAAGATTAATTCCAGTTGAATAGAAGTATGTTTCTTATTTTTAGAATATAGAAGCCCTTTTGAAAAGAAGCAGTGGTTCAGCTTAGTTCCAATTTGAGTGAATATGTGTGTGTATATGCACACATACATATATAAACACATACATATGATGTGGCTTACAGTGATACTTAAATTATGTAATTGACATAGTAAAATAACAATTCTTTTACTCTCAAGTATTCAAAAGTGAGACCTTCTTCTCCCCTGAGTACTAAAAAGCAGTCTAAAAAGCTTTCTCTTGGGCTCCTGGGTGGCTCAGTTGGTTAAGCAACTGCCTTCGGCTCGGGTCATGATCCTGGGGTCCTGGGATCGAGTCCCACATGGGGCTCCCTGCTCATTGGGGAGCCTGCTTCTCTCTCCCTCTGCCTGCCATTCCCCCTGCTTGTGCTCTTCTCTGTCAGATAAATAAATAAAATCTTTAAAAATAAATAAAAAATTAAAAACTTTCTCTTTTTAAAAAAAAAAATTTTATTTATTTATTTTTGAGAGAGAGAGTGAGCACAAGCGGGAGGAGGGGCAGAGGGAGAAGCAGACTCCCCGCTGAGGAGCCCGATGCAGGACTTGATCCCAGGACTCTGGAATCATGACCTGAGCCAAAGGCAGACACTTAACCAACTGAGCCACCCAGGTACCCCTAAAAAACTTTCTCTTAAATCATATCTTGAGAAATTGTGTTTAACTGTGTAGAAGGAGGTCTTAGGCCATGCCCATTGATGTTCCTTGCCATTCACAATTGGGAACTCTAAATTTCCTTTTGTAGAATATTGATAGTCTTTAAAGAATAGTATTCCTGATACCAAAGTCATTTGTGGAATTGTGAAAAGTAGAAGAACAATTTTGCCCCTTTTTACTTTTAAAACTCTTTAGCATTCATTTGCAATGAAAAATCGCAAACCACAGTGCTCCCGCTTTGGCATATGCCATTATAGTCACTCCCCAGCACTTGAGATAAGTTATATTATGTTAGTAGCTACATTTTATAGGTAAACAAGCTCAGAGAGGTTAAGTAACTTCCTTAGAGTCACTCAACTAATAATTGCAGATTTGAGTTGAACACTGTCTTTTTTCCCCCTTCATTGTACTCTACAGCCTCTAGCTATCTATCATCTATCTGAAGTATAGTTGACACACAATATTACATTAGTTTCAAGTGTACAACGTAATGATTTGATAACTTAATGCTCACTACAAGTATCATAACAGGCCTATTGTAATACCTTTGACTATATTACCTACGTTGTACCTTTCATCCCTGTGACTTCTGTTCTTTTTTTCATCCGTATGACTTGTACATTCCATAACTAGAAGCCTGTACCTCTCACTCCCCTTCACCCATTTTGCTCATCCTCCCAGCCCACTGTCCTTTATTTTTACTTTTTAAATTAGTTAATTATTTTTATTTATTATTTATTTATTTGTCAGAGAGAGTGCACACAAGCAGGGAAAGCATACAAGTAGGGGGAGCGGCAGGCAGAGGGAGAAGCAGGCTCCCCGCTGAGCAGGGAGCCCCATGCGGGACTTGGTCCCAGGACCCCAGGATCATGACCTGAGCCAAAGGCAGACGTTGAACCCACTGAGCCACCCAGGCGTCTGTATTTTTAATTTTTTTGAAGGATTTTATTTTATTTATTTATTTATTTATTTATTTATTTATTTATTTATTTAAAAGATTTTTATTTATTCATTTGACAGGGAGAGACACAGCGAGAGAGGGAACACAAGCAGCGGGAGTGGGAGAGGGGAAGCAGGCTTCCCACTGAGCAAGGAGCCTGACGCGGGGCTCGATCCCAGGACGCTGGGATCATGACCTGAGCTGAAGGCAGACGCTTAATGACTGAGCCACCCAGGCGCCCCTTTTTTATTTTTTTAAAAGATTTTATTTATTTATTTGACAGAGAGAGAGAGCAGGAACACAACTAGGGGGACTGGGAGAGGGAGAAGCTGACTCTCACTGAGCAGGGAGCCCAATGCGGGGTTCCATCCCAGGACCCTGAGATCATGACCTGAGCCGAAGGCAGACGCTTAGCAACTGAGCCACCCAGGCACCCCTGAAAGATTGTATTTATTTATTTGAGAGAGAGAGTGCACACAAAGTGGGGGAGGGGCAGAGGGAGAAGCAGACTCCACAATGAGCACAGAGCCCCAACAGGGCTTGATCCCAGGACTCTGAGATCATGACCTGAGCTGAAATAAGAGTCATATGCTTAACCGACTGAGCCACCCAGGGGCCCCTGTCCTTTATTTTTTTTAGTGAGGTTTTTTTCTTTTTTTTGAATTTAATCAGATTTTTAATTTAATTTAATTTTTTAAAAAATATTTTGTTATTTATTTGACAGAGAGAGTACATGCAGGGGGAGTGGCAGGCAGAGGCAGAGGGAGAGGGAGATGCAGACTTCCCGCAGAGCAGGGGAGCCTGATGTGGGACTCGATCCCAGGACCCTGGGATCGTGACCTGAGCTCAAGGCAATCGCTTAGCCAGCTGAGCCACCCAGGTGCCCTAATCAGATTTTTTAATGGTACAGTTTACATACTGTGAAATGGACAGAAATGCAAGTATATAATCAGATGAGTTTTGACAAGTGTAAACACACGTGTAGCCAACACCCCAGTCAAGAGATAGAACATTTCCATAACCTTACAGTGTTCCCTCACACACCCAGTCAGTCCCCACTGTCTTAGAGGCAACCACTGTTCTGATTTCTGTCCTTACAAATTAATTTTGCCTGTTCTTGACTCCTACCATATGCACTCTTTTGTGTCTGAACTCTCCTGTTCTATATAAAATTTTTGGAATTCATCCACATTGATGTGTGTATCAGTATGAACCCAGGTCTTTTGATGCGTATCTAGAATTCTTTCCAACAAACTATAGCTCCTTTAATTTGCTTAATCTTATATCACATCCTTTTTTTTTTGCTTTGGTATTTGCATGTAATTTACTTCCCTTTTCTAATACATTAGATTTATTTGTTTTTAAAATCTCTTTGAAATTACAAAAGTAATACATGCTCATTGCAACAAATTACACAATCGGAAGTGAATAAAGAGTGAAAGTTACCTCAGATTTATTTTTATTTCTGCCTTTTTCCGATTACGAAAATAATGAGTGCTCTTTGTAAAAATTGTTTTTTAAATTGGCCAAATTCAAAAAGTATGAAGCAGAGAATAAGAATCATCCATGATCCTACCAGTTAGCATTTATTTATTTATTTATTTATTTATTTTCAAAATATTTATTTATTTGACAGAGAGAGAGTGTGTGCTTGCACAGGAGAGTGGGGGGGGAGGGGGAGAGGGGGAGAAGCAGACTCCTTGCTGCGTGATCCCAGGAGCTTGAGATCATGACCTGAGCCAAAACCAAGAGTCAGACGTTTAACTGACTGAGCCACCCAGGTGCCCCACTACCAGTTAGCATTTTGACTTATTTTCCTCTTTCTCTGCATTTTGTTTACCATAGCTGAGACCATAGTTTAGGGATTTTTAGGTTTCCCTTCTTCCATTACGTTTGTCACATCCACGTTAATCAGTTTTTGTTGTTTCAGTGTTCATGCTTTTGGCCATCCTAAATTTAAGTAGCTGGCAGTGATCTTGGCTGGGTTGGCCTCATTGGGCATCTTTATTTATTTAAGATTTTATTTATTTATTTGAGAGAGAGCGCGCACAAGCAAGGAGGAGAAGAAGGAGAGGCAGGCTCTCCACTGAGCAGGGAGCCCCAATGCGGGGCTAGATACCAGGTCGCCAGGATCGTGACCTGAGCCAAAGGGACTGAGCCACCGAGACGCCCCTGTTTATTTATTTTTTAAAAAGATTTTTATTTATTTGAGAGAGAGCAAGAGAGAAAGAGAACAAGCCAGGGGGAGGGGCAGAGGGAGAGGGGGAAGCTGACTCCCCGCTGAACAGGGAGCCCGATGTGGGGCTCGATCCCAGGACCCCGAGATCATGACCTGAGCCGAAGGCAGACACCTAACTGTGAGCCACCTAGGCACCCCTGGGCATCATTTTTTAATATTTCCTTCCTGTGCAGTCTTTCATCATTCACCTCATTCTTGAATATCCAACACCCAACATTTCTTGCGTAGTAGGAGACAGTATAGTTCTGTGGTTATGAGTGTAGATTCTGGAGTCAGTCCATCTGAGTTCAAATGTAGCCTCTTTACACTTACTGGCTCTGTATGTAATCTTGGGCAATGACTCAACCTCAGTTTTCTCATATGTAAAATGGAGACCTGTGTAATTTTTCTGTAAAATACAGAGCATATCTCAAAGGGTATTAGAAGAATTAAATGACGTCATTATCATTAGTCCAGTGCTCAATAAATGTTAACAGTTGTTGTAAATTAGGAAATGGCATATTTGGTTGGATACATCATCTGTCTAGCCCTGAATTCTGCTTGTGGGAAAGGGATGAAAATGTCAACTTCAAAATTTAGGACTGTGTTGCCCAAAATTCATAATTTCTCTTAGGAATTTCTTATGGAAATGTTACCTGTGCATTTATCTAGACTATATACATTATTTTTTCTTATATTCTGTACACCTCATCTGAGTAATGAGTTTTATTACTTTATATGCTGGATTGGGTAGTAAACTATTACTTTTTATTGGTCCTAATAAAAGCAGTAGCTGCTTGGTAGCAAGTGTATACTATGTGCCAGGCAGTGTGCACATTCCTCCTCACAGTGTCCTTCAAATTAGTTATTTACAGGTGGGAAAAGTGAGGCCTGAAGAAATTAAGTAACATGCCCTTGGTCACAGCTAAGCCTATTGGTACTAGAATTCAAAGCCTTCCTCCCTCCCTTCCTTCTCCCCCCCTTTTTTTTGACGTAAAACTCCTGTCTGAGTCTAAAATCTGGGCTTAAAAAATAATATACTTTATTGTTTCTTTATACTTCTAACTGCTTTTTTAAAAAGATTTTATTTATTTATTTGACAGAGAGAGACACAGCGAAAGAGGGAACACAAGCAGGGGGAGTGGGAGAGGGAGAAGCAGGCTTCCCGCTGAGCAGGGAGCCCGATACGGGGCTCGATCCCAGGATCCTGGGATCATGACCTGAGCCAAAGGCAGATGCTTAACAGCTGAGCCACCTAGGCGCCCCTTCTAACTGCTTTATAATTTCTAAGGTTTGATGCAGAATCTGTGTTTACCATTTCACATCTTCTTTGTTGTATATTAAAGTGTCCTATCTATCTATAATTTTTTTTATTTTTTATTTATTTTTTTAAAAGATTTTATTTATTTATTTGAGAGAGAGAATGAGAGAGAGCACAAGAGGGGGTAGTGGGAGAGGGAGAAGCAGACTCCCCGCTGAGCAGGGAGCCCGATGCGGGACTCGATCCTGGGACTCCAGGATCATGACCCGAGCCGAAGGCAGTCGCTTAACCAACTGAGCCACCCAGGCGCCCTATAATTTTTTTTTAAAGATTTTATTTCTTTATTTGCCAGAGACAGGGAGAGCGTGTGCACAAGCAGGGGGAGCAGCAGAAGGAGAGGGAGAAGCAGGCTCCCCACAGAGCAGGGAGCCTGATGCTGGACTCGATCCCAGGACCCTGGGATCATGACCTGAGCTGAAGGCAGACGCTTAACTGACTGAGCCACCCTGGTGTCCCTATATATTATTATTATTTTTTTTTTTTAAGATTTTTTATTTATTTATTTGACAGAGAGAGACACAGCGAGAGAGGGAACACAAGCAGGGGGAGTGGGAGAAGGAGAAGCAGGCTTCCCGCTGAGCAAGGAGCCCGATGCGGGGCTTGATCCCAGGACCCTGGGATCATGACCTGAGCCGAAGGCAGACGCTTAACGACCGAGCCACCCAGGCGCCCCTATTATTATTATTTTTTTAAGATTTTTAAAAATTTATTCATTTGACACAGAGAGAGAGAGAGAGAGCATAAGCAGAGGGAGCAGCAGGCAGAGGGAGAGGGAAAAGCAGGCTCCCTGCTGAGGCAAGGATCCCGATGTGGGGCTCCATCCCAGGATCCTGGGATCACGACCTGAGTCGAAGGCAGATGCCCAACTGATTGAACCAACCAGGCGCCCCCCTGTGTATTATTTTTTTTTTAAATCTGTAAGCATACAGAAGCTCCTCTGGTCTTTTTGGATACCTTTATAGGCCTTCTCTATTTTACCTTTTTTCTGCAGTGATGACCACAACTGCACATTCTATTCTAGGTACAGATACACTTTGGTTTGTACAAGGGCAGGATAATGTGTTCTGTGTTTCCAGAGCTTTCATAATAACAGCCAGCATTTTGTTGCGTTTTGTAGCTGTATTCAGGATAAGTCTAGGGACTCTGAAACCCTTTTCTTATATTGTAACAGGTAGCTTAGAGCTCATCATCTGATAGTTATAGTTTGGACTATTTTTCCATTACTGCATTACCTTCTTTTTATATACATGGAAGCTATTTTCCACATTTCTCAACACAACTTTGTACCATCATACTTCTAGCTACTGCTATAGAGTCATCTGCCAACAGAGAAGATTTCACTAGGTAGTTTTTCTAGATAATTTCTAAAAATGTTACTTGGGATAGGTTTCAGCATCAATCCCTGGGGGACCCCTTTGTTTATACATCTTTATCTAAAAGGGGCCTATATCAGGGCACCTGGGTGGCTTAGTTGGTTAAGTGACTGCCTTCGGCTCGGGTCGTGATCCCAGGGTCCTGGGATGGAGCCCCACATCCAGCTCCCTGTTCTGCGGGGAGCCTGCTTCTCCCTCTCCCTCTGCTGTTCCCCCTGCTTGTGCTCTCCTCCTCTCTGTCTCTCAAATAAATAAATAAAATTAAAAAAAAATAAATAAAAGGGGCCTATATCATAACTCTCTTATTTCTGTTTCTAAATGAATTCTCTGGGGAAAAAATTGGTTGGGTTTTTTTGTTGTTAATTTCATTAAGTAATCTACACACAACCTGGGGCTCAAACGCACAACCCGAAGATAAAGAGTTGCATGCTCTACCAACTGAGCCAGCTGCCAGAGCATGGTACTCTTTTTTGTTTTTGTTTTTGTTTTGGAGCATGCTATTCTTGATCTTGGGGTCCTGAGTTTGAGCTCCATGTTGGGGGTAGAGTTTACTTAAAAATATAAAACATGGGGGTGCCTGGGTGGCTCAGTTGGTTAAGCATCTGCCTTTGGTTCAGGTCATAATATCAGGGTCCTAGGATGGAGCCCAGACATGGGCTCCCTGCTCAGCAGGGAGTCTGCTTCTCCCTCTGCCCCCACCCCCCTCTTGTGCTTGCTCTTTCTCTCTCTCTCAAATAAGTAAATAAAATCTTTAAACAAATAAAATAAAAGATAAACAATAAAATTATTGGGGCTGCTGGCTGGCTCAGTTGGTAGAGCATGTGACTCTTGATCTTGGGGTTGTGAGTTCAAGCCCCATGTTGGGTGTAGAGATTACTTAAAAATCTTTTTTTTTTTTTTTTTAAGATTTTACTCATTTATTTGACAGAGAGGACAAGCGGGGAGCAGGAGAGGGAGAAGCAGGCTTCCCACTGAGCAGGGAGCCCGGTGTGGGGCTTGATCCCAGGACCCCGAGATCATGACCTGAGCCAAAGGCAGACACTTAACCCACTGAGCCACCCAAGCTGGCTGGCTTTCCTTCCTTCCTTCCTTCCTTCCTTCCTTCCTTCCTTCCTTCCTTCCTCCCTCCCTCCCTCCCTCCCTCCCTCCCTCCCTCCCTTCCTTCCTTCCATTTATTTGACAGAGAGAGACACAGCGAGAGAGAGAGCACAAGCAGGGGGAGTGGGAGAGGAAGAAGCAGGCTTTCCGCTGAGCAGGGAGCCCGATGTGGGGCTCGATCCCAGGACCCCAGGATCGTGACTTGAGCCGAAGGCAGACGCTTAATGACTGAGCCACCTAGGTGCCCCAAAAGAAATCTTTATTTTTTAATTTTCTTTTTTCTTTTTTATTTATTCATTTGAGACACAGAGATACAGAGAGGGAACATGAGCAGGGAGAGAGGCAGAGGGAGAGGGAGAAGCAGGCTCCCCACTGAGCCAGAAGCCCGATGTGGGACTTGATCCCAGGACCCTGGGATCATGACCTGAGCTGAAGGCAGACGCTTAACCATCTGAGCCACCCAGGCGCCCCAAAAGAAATATTTATTTATTTATTTATTTATTTATTTATTTATTATTTATTTATTCATTTGAGACACCGAGATACAGAGAGAGAACATGAGCACGGAGAGAGGCAGAGGGAGAGGGAGAAGCAGGCTCCCCGCTGAGCCGGGAGCCTGATGTGGGGCTTGATCCCAGGGTCCTGAGCTGAAGGCAGACGCTTAACCATCTGAGCCACCCAGGCGCCCCGCAAAAGAAATCTTTAAAAAAAAAATTACTGTCTGGCTGATAGAACTCCAGCAGTTTAAATATTTGAGTTAATGGTGCTGTTATTTTATTTTTATAACCTTTATTGGAATGTTATTAAGGGACACCTGGCTGGCTCAGTCATAGAACATGTGACTCTTAATCACAGGGTCGTGAATTCAAGCCCTGCATTGGGTGTGGAGCCTACTTAAAATAAAAAAACAAAAAAAAGAAATATTGACATACAATAAAGTACAACTATTTAAAATGTGAAATTAATAAGTTTTGACTTATGTATGTACCAGTGAAACCACCACCATAGTCAAGAAAATGAACATATCCATCACCCCTAAATGTTTCCTCTTGCCCCTTTGTAATAACTTCCTCCTACCCCACTGCCTGCCCCCTGCCCCAGGTGGATACTCACATGCAAAAGAATAAAGTTGGAACCCTACCTAACACCATACATAAAAATTAATTCAAAATGGATCAAAGGCCTAAATATAAAGTCTAAAAATACAAAAATCTTAGAAGAAAACATAGGTGTAAATCTTTACAATCTTAGATTAGGCAGTAGTTTCTTAGATATGACACCTAAAAGCACAAACTAAGAAAAAATAGATAAATTGTACTTCATCAAAATTAAAAACTTTTGTGCTTTTTTTTTTAAAGATTTTTTTAAATTTATTTATTTGACAGAGAGATAGCACAAGTAGGCAGAGCGGCAGGCAGAGGGAAAGGGAGAAGCAGGCTCTCTGCTGAGTAGGGAGCCCTATGCGGGGCTCGATCCCAGGACCCTGGGATCATGACCTGAGCCGAAGGTAGCCGCTTAACTGACTGAGCCACCCAGGCGCCCCACTTTTGTGCTTTAAAGGACATGATCAGAGCACCTGGGTGGCTCAGTCAGTTAAGTATCCAACTCTTTTTTTTTTTTTTTTTTAAGATTTTATTTATTTGACAGAGAGACAGCGAGAGAGGGAACACAAGCAGGGGGAGTGGGAGAGGGAGAAGCAGGCTTTCCGCCGAGCAGGGAGCCCGATGCGGGGCTTGATCCCAGGACCCTGGGATCATGACCTGAGCCGAAGGCAGATGCCCAACGACTGAGCCACCCAGGCGCCCCTAAGTATCCAACTCTTGATTTCAGCTCAGGTCTTGATCTCAGGGTCATGAGTTTAAGCCCAACCTTGTTAAAAAAAAAATACTTTACTTATTTATTTTGGGGGGGGT
This sequence comes from Phoca vitulina, assembly GCF_004348235.1. Classification (NCBI taxonomy): domain Eukaryota; kingdom Metazoa; phylum Chordata; class Mammalia; order Carnivora; family Phocidae; genus Phoca; species Phoca vitulina. Next base: position 80,728,945 of record NW_022589705.1, read on the forward strand.
GGTTAGGGCAGAGGGAGAGGGAGAGAGAATCTTAACCAGGCTCCATGGTCAGAGCAGAGCCGGAAATGGGGCTTGATCCCAGGACCCTGAGATCATGACCTCAGCTGAAATCAAGAGGTGGATGCTTAACCAACTGAGCCACCCAGGCACCCTGGATTGTACTTTTTTAAGTAATCTCTACACCCAACATGGGGCTCTAACTCACAACCCTGAGATCAAGAGTTGCGTGCTCCACTGACCGAGCTAGCCAGGCATCCCTGGTCTTCTTTTTCAATATTGTTTTGACTATGCTGAATCCTTTGCACTTCCACCTGAATTTAGGCCCAGCTTGTCAACTTCTGCAAAAAAAGCCAGCTGGGATTTTGATAAGGAATTCATTGAATCTGCAAATTAATTTGGGGGGTATTGCCATCTTAACATTAAATCTTCCAATACATTAATATGGGATGTCTGTTCATTTATTTAAGTCTTTAAATTTTTTTTTATGTTTTGTGGTTTTTAGCATACAAGTCTTGTCCTTCTTCTGTTAAATTTATTCGTATTTTCTTTTTTTAATCTCAGAACTACCTCAGGTATGGTGATTTGTGAGCATTAAATGGGTGGGAGTCATTGTTTTGTCGTTCTTAGTTCTTGGTGTTCTGAGTAATTCTCAAATCTGTATCTCTATATTTATATTGAATATTTTAACAGGATTCCTGAAAAAGAATTTTTTTTTAAAAGATTTTATTTATTCATTCGAGATACAGACACAGAGAGAGAGCATGAGCAGGGAGAGAGGCAGAGGGAGAGGGAGAAGCAGGCTCCGTGCCGAGCCAGGAGCCAGACGTGGGGCTCAATCCCAGGATCCTGGGATCATAACCTGAGCCGAAGGCAGATGCTCAACCATCTGAGCCACCCAGGCACCCCTGAAAAAGAAATTTTTTTTTTTTTTAGATTTTATTTATTTATTTGACAGAGATACAGCGAGAGAGGGAACACAAGCAGGGGGAGAGGGAGAAGCAGGCTTCCCGCTGAGCAGGGAGCCCTATGTGGGGCTCAATCCCAGGACCCTGGGATCATGACCTGAGCTGAAGGGAGACGCTTAACAACTGAGCCACCCAGGCGCCCCTGAAAAAGAAATTTTTTTAAAAATTTTATTTATTTGAAAGAGAGAGCGTAAGCATGAGTGGGGGGAGGGGCAGAGGGACAAGCAGACTCTCTGCTGAATAGGGAGCCTGACGTCAGGCTCAGTCCTAGGACCCTGCAATCATGACTTGAGCCAAAGTCAGGTGCTCAACTGACTGAGCTACCTAGGCACCCCAAAAAAGATAAATTTCTAAAAACTTGGTACTTATATCAACATATTTGTGTATTTCTAGGCTAATCCTCAAGCAATGTTTGGTCACACGGCCTCAATCACCTGTTTAAAGCTTGATTCTAATGACAAACAGTATATTATGAGTGCATTTGAAAGTATTCTGTTTGTATTTTATACCTAAGTATTCTGTTCTTTTTTTTTTTTTTTAAGAGAGAGTGCATGAGTGGGGGGTGGGCAGAGGGAGAGAGAGAGAATTTTTTTTTTAAGATTTTATTTATTTGTTAGAGAAAGAGAGAGCGCGAACATAAGCAGGGAGAGTGGCAGGCAAAGCAGGCAGAGGGAGAAGCAGGCTCCCTGCTGAGCAAGGAGCCCGATGTGGGACTCAATCCCAGGACCCTGGGATCATGACCTGAGCCAAAGGCAGACAGTTAACCGACTGAGCCACCCAGGCGTTCCATTTTTGTTGTTGTTGTTAACGATTTTATTTATTAGGGAGACAGTGCAAGAGAGCATGAGCAGGGTGAGGGGCAGAGGGAAAAGTAGACTCCCCGCTGAGCCGGGAGCCCGATGCGGAATTTGATCCCAGGACCCTGGGATCATGACCTGAGCCGAAGGCAGACGCTTAGCCTAACGACTGAGTCACCCAGGCGCCCCGGAGAGAGAATCTTAAGCAGCCTCCATGCCCAGCATAGAGCTGGACCCCGGGCTTATCTTACAACCTTGAGATCATGACCTGAGCTGAAATCAGGAGTCGGACGCTCAACGTGTTGAGCCACCTAGGCCCACCAGTATTTTATTCTTTTTGATGCTATTGTAAATGAAGTTGTTTTCTTAATTTCATTTTTGTATTGTTCATTGCTAGTGCATAGGAAATACAATTGATTTTGTATATTGATCTTATATTCTGCTACCTTGGTTCTAGCAGGTTTTTTTTTTTTTGTGGATTCCGCAGCATTTTTTTAATTTAATTTAAAAAAAATTTTTATTTATTGGGCGCCTGGGTGGCTCAGTCGTTCAGCGTCTGCCTTCGGCTCAGGTCATGATCCCAGGGTCCTGGGGTCAAGCCCCGTATCAGGCTCCCTGCTTGGTGGGGAGCCTGCTTCTCCCTCTCCCACTCCCCCTGCTTGTGTTCCCTCTCTCGCTGTGTCTCTCTCTGTCAAATAAATAAAATCTTTTTTTAAAAATTTTTATTTATTTATTTGACAGAGCGAGAGAGAGAATCTTAAAAAAAAATGTGTTAAATGTTTAAAAAAAAAAGAAGACTGGACATCATAGTCTTGTTCCTGATCTTAGAGGGGAAAATCTGTCTGGTTTTTGTTTTGTTTTGTTTTGTTTTTAAGATTTTATTTATTTATTTGACAGAGACACAGCGAGAGAGGGAACACAAGCAGGGGGAGTGGGAGAGGGAGAAGCAGACTCCCCATGGAGCAGGGAGCCCGATGCGGGACTCAGTCCCAGGACCCCAGGATCATGACCTGAGCCGAAGGCAGATGCTTAACGACTGAGCCACCCAGGCACCCCAAAATCTGTCTGGTTTTGATATCAGAGTAATACTAGCTTCATAGAATAAGTTCAGATGTAATTGCCCTTATTACTTTTGAAGCAGATCTCAGACTTCATTTCATTTGTAAATATTTCAGCGTATATCTCTAAAATACAAGTATTCCCCCATTGGAACATAATTTTTTTTTTAAGATTTTATTTTTAAGTAATCTCTACACCCAACTAGGGACTCGAACTTACAACCCCAAGATTGAGAGTTGCGTGCTCTACCGACTGAGTCATCCAGGTGCCCCTGGAACATAATTAAGTTAGCATTGTCACACCATAATATCTTTAAATATCCAGTCACTTAAAGAGTTTTAAGCAGGGGGTACGTATATATGATATGATTTCCATTTATTTTATTTTGTTATTTTTTGGAGGTGGGGGGAGTGTGTGTGAGCAGGGGTTGGAGGGGGGGAGAGGGAGGGGGAGAGAGAAAATCCTAAGCAGCCTCCACGTTCAGCCTGGAGCCTGACTCGGGGCTCAATCTCATGACCCTGAGATCAAGACCTGAGCTGAAACCAAGAGTTGGACGCTTAACTGACTGAGCCACCCAGGTGCCCCATATGATTTCCATTTTTAAAAGATTAATCCAGTTGCTGCAAAGAAAATGAATTCTCTGGAGGCAGGAACTGATTGCAGTGAGTAATAGAAGGCTATTGCAGATGTCTGAGTAATGATAGAGACTTGAAATAGGTTGGTGAAAAAAGAAATGGAGAGAAGTAGATGTATGTAGTTAGTATATATGTTGGAGGTAGAGCGGATAGGACTTGATGGTTTAGATGTGTGGGTCAAGGAAGAAGAGAAGGATTGAGCGTGCCTTCCTTCTGGAAACTCTTCTCTTAGCTTTTATGACAAAGCATTGTTCTGGTTCTCCTGCCTTCTTTGATGATTTCTTCTTTCTCAGTCTCTAAGTTGTCCTCTGACCTTGCCGCTCTGTTTATGCTTTTGTATTGGGAGGTCATCTACTCTCTCATGTCTTTAACTACAACCTACATGTAGTAAAACTCCCAAATCTGTATTTTCACTTCTGAACCCCAGTCCCAGAATTTCTGTCGGATCACTCTTCCTGGGTATCCATTCTGTACCTCCAGCTTTCCTTTGTTTGCTTTTGGGAACCTGTAGTCAGATTGGTACAGCTTGTCTCTTTCTTGTTTGGGAGACATGCTTACAGGTTTTAAGGATGGATTTTATACTTTTTATACATGTTTGAATGATGGAAGCTTTGCTTCTCTAGGAAAAATACTTAGCACACCTGGGCAGCATTTTCTTTCTTTTTTTTTTTTTTAAAGATTTTATTTATCTATTTGACAGAGAGAGACACAGCGAGAGAGGGAACATAAGCAGGGGGAGTGGGAGTGGGAGAAGCAGGCTTCCCGCTGAGCGGAGAGCCCGATGTGGGGCTCGATCCCAGGACCCCGGGATCATGACCTGAGCTGAAGGCAGACACTCAATGAATGAGCCACCCAGGCGCCCCCTGGGTAGCATTTTCATTCAGGACCTTGACTTCCTCATAGTTTAAAATGAGAAGGCTAAGCTTACCTTCTGTTCATTCCTCACCTCCAAATCCCTTGACTTGCTGCCCTTTATTCTGACTTGAATATTTCTATTTATTCATTCACTCAATTATTCAGCACATTTTATTTTTTTTAAAGATTTTATTTATTATTTTTGAGAGAGAAAGAGAGAGCAGGGTGGGGTAGGAGCAGAGGGAGAGAGACAAGCAGACTTTGCTCTGAGCACAGAGCCTGACATGAGGCTCCATCCCACAACCCTGAGATCACGACCTTAGCCAAAACCAAGAGTTGGACGCTGAACCAACTGAGCCACACAGATGCCCCTCAGCACATTTTAGGGCTGGGTTATAGGTCTGCCAACATACCAAGCATTGGCTCCACTATTTTCCCAGTTCATCCAGATGTAAGGCTTTAGTTATTATTGACTTTCCTGAACTCCCTATCTCTTTTCATGCCAAGACTCTTAGGTCCCTCCATGTCTTTTTCTCCCACTACTCAAGTTCAGATACGTTGTTACCTTTGCCGTGACTCTTGTCCCTAATCCTTGTCTCCCTCTCCAGCTCTGTTCTCTTCTACTCTGCTTAAGTGAGATGTGTAGCATCTTCCTAAATATTCTGTAATCTGTAACTCCAGTTGTGTGACTCTCATCACTTACTGACTAAAGTATAAACTCAGCCTGTTTAAGATTCTGTGATCTAGCTTTACTTGTCTTTCCAGCCTTGCTTCTCATTACTTTTGCAATAATGTACTCATCTTCATTCCCCAGAGATGTCTCATTATTTTCTGCTTATGTGCCTCTGCTCACATTGTCTGTCCACCTCAGATATAATACTCCTTGTCTTTGTATATCCAAATCCCTGCCTATTTTTAATGTCCAGTTACATGACACTCCTCTGTGATGCTTCTGTGATTCACTTAACTAGAAGTAAACCGTAACTTCATCACTTTTTATTTTGTTTTATATTTGTGCACTTTTCTCATTTCTCCTATATGACTGAACTCCTTAAATAGAAACTATTTCTTGTATCTCTATACATCTACAGGGCTTGGGCCTTTCTTTAGTAGTAACTCAGTAAATACGTGTTGAGTGGGGTAACATTGAAGATCATGTTCTTGGAGGCAGAAAACTGGATATATTACCTCTTGAGGTACTAGCCAACCTTGTGATTTTCATAGATTTTGTAGATTGAAAAACTTATATAAGGAGTATTAATGAGAAATTTTACATTTTTTTAATACTGAATCTTTGTGATTTGGTGTCTTTACACCTATAACACATATTAATTCAGTTTTTTAAGAGTTGTTTTTGTTTTTTTCTTTTTTTTAAGATTTATCTTTTGGGACCCCTGGGTGGCTCAGTTGGTTAAGCACCTGCCTTCAGCTCAGGTCATGATCCCAGGGTCCTGGGATTGAGTCCCGCATCGGGCTCCCTGCTCTGCGGGGAGCCTGCTTCTCCCTCTGCCTGCTTCTCCCTCTGCCTGCTGCTCCCCCTGCTTGTGCGCGCACGCGCGCACACACACACACACACACAGACTCTCTCTCTCTCTCTCTCTCTCTCCCCCCCCGACAAATAAATAAAATCTTTAAAAAAAAATAAAGATTTATCTATTTGTTTTAGAGAGAGAGAGAACATGGGCAGGCAGAGGGGCAGAGGGAGAGGGAGAGAAATCCTCAAGCATACTCCCTGCCATATGGAGCCCGCTGCAGGGGCTTGATCCCAGGACCCCGAGATCATGACCTGAGCCAAAATCAAGAGTTGGACACTTAACCAGCTGAGCTACCCAGGCACCCCGGTAGATTGAAAAACTTTTCGATAAACTTATATATAAACTTTCCTCTCAGTAAAAAGAAAAAATTGTTTTGAAAAATTTTAAACATATATAAATTTGGAGAGGATGATGTAATGAACCTCTGTATGCTTATTGCTCAGCTTCAACAATGATCAACCCATTGTCAATCTTGTTTCATCTGTACCACTTCCACTGCCTTCTCCCTCACCCTCTTTGGATTTCTTTTCTTTTTCTTTCTTTCTTTTTTTTTTTTTTTAATTTTGGTTAGAGCACACAAGTGGTGTGGGGGCTGGGCAGAGGGAGAGGGAGAAGGAGGGTGTCTGAGCAGGGAGCCCCGTGGGGGTGGAGGTGGGGCTCGATCCCAGGACCCTGGGATCATGACCTGAGCCAAATGCAGATGCTTAACCAACTGAGCCACCGAGGTGCCCCAAGTGAAATTCATTTTAAATAATTTTTTTTATTAACCTAATTGTTGTAAACTATTGTCATTTCAACATGTAATTAATATAAGGAGTATTAATGAGAAATTTTACATTATTTTTAATACTGAATCTTTGTGATTTGGTGTCTTTTACACCTATAACATATTAATTCAGATGAGCCACATTTCAGGTGCTCAATAACTACATGTGTGTAGTGGCTACCTGTTGGATAGCGCAGCTCTAGAGGCTTGGCCGAGCAGGTTTCCTGCTTTGGCAGTAATGCTTCATAAGTGGTGTAGTAGTCTTCCATCAGGAGGCTTATGATGTTCGGATGTCTCTTTTTGTGCTATAAGTGGTCATGGATAATGATTACCTAGATCTTTTATTTCATTAGATGTTTGCAAAATGATGATATTTTATCATTATTTATTTATTTATTGGCTGGAATACTTCAAAAAAGAAAAACTCGTTTATCAACTCTTTGGTTACCCTGAGGTTTGGTTTGTACAGGAAAGGCAGGATAAATACTTGATTCTTTCCCTTTATTATTTACAAGTTTTCAAAATAATGAGTTGGTTCCCTGACATACTCCAAAGGGGATCGGTGAGTTGTTTGTGTTGTTTTTTTTTACTTATTTATTTATTTTATTTATTTTTATTTTTTTAAAGATTTTTTATTTATTTATTTGAGAGAGAGAGAATGAGAGAGAGCAAGCACATGAGAGGGGGGAGGGTCAGAGGGAGAAGCAGACTCCCTGCCGAGCAGGGAGCCCGGTGCGGAACTCCATCCAGGGACTCCAGGATCATGACCTGAGCCGAAGGCAGTTGCTTAACCAACTGAGCCACCCAGGCGCCCTGTTTTTTTTTTTTTTAAAGGAGCATTATGAATTTATGGGTTTTAACATATTTGATATGTTTTAATCCATTGTAGTTTTTCTTATTGATGTTCAGTTCCATTTTAGATCAGTGGGGACCTCTTCACATTGGCTGCTGATTTCTTCTTTTTTTTGTTTGAGAGAGAGAGAGAGAGAGCGCATGAGTGCAAGCTGGGATGGGGGAAGGGTGTGGGGGGCGGCAGAGGGAGAGGGAGAGAGAATCTCAAGCAGGCTCCACGGTCAGCACAGAGCCTGACACGGGGCTCAGTCCCGTGACCCTGATATCCTGACCTGAGCCGAAATCAGGAGTTGGATGCTCAACCAACTGAGCCACCCAGGCGCCCCAGCTCCTGATTTCTTTTTCCTTTTTTTTTTTTTTTTTTTTTTTAAGATTTTATTTATTTTGACAGAGAGACAGCGAGAGAGGGAAGACAAGCAGGGGGAATGGGAGAGGGAGAGGCAGGCTTCCCGCCAAGCAGGGAGCCCAATACGGGGCTCGATCCCAGGACCCTGGGATCATGACCTGAGCTGAAGGCAGATGCTTAACTGACTGAGCCACCCAGCGCCCTCCAGCTCCTGATTTCTTTTGACATAACTGTAGTAGTCTTTGATCAGTGTTTCTTGCTTTCTAGTATAAGATGTTCTAGACTTGTCTTGCATATTTCCTGCCCTTTAGCCAAAGAGCTCTGGATTCTTTCAGTGACCACATTATTGGCTCCTTCATTTGGTAGATGAGGAAACTGAAGGCTAGAGAAGTAGAGTGATTGAACCAGGGTCACACAGATTCAGCAGCGTAATCTGGCCTAGCACCCTAGCCTTCTGACTCTTAGCTCTATACCATGGCCATTTTGTCTTGTTTCCTCTACCTAGTTTCTACGACTGATGGTTTAACTGCATCTGAGCTTCTACTCTAGCTTGTCAGGGGAAGATAGGTTTTGTGGGTCATCATTGGAGGTATAATGGAACCTCATTAATTTGGGCTAATTGGGGTAAGTCCTAGTGAGAGTGTTGTCATTTTTCTTTAGGTGCAGCTGTTACTTTGAGTCATACAGAAGCTGAAACTAGGCTAATAGTGTTACCAGGTTATTTTGTTAGGTAGAGGTCCTTGTACCTGGTTTAATGAATAGCTGAGAATGATGTGCAATTTAACGTTAATTGTATGTAAATTAGACTCCTGAAATGCTTAAAAACAGCTCATTAAACATTTCTCCCTGCAATCTTATTTATACTGTTTTCTTAGCCAGTCTTTTATTTATTAGAGTACAGAGGTAAACTTTATTTCAGGTCTGAATTTGTCTCAAGTTGCAAATGTATGGAGCCTTTATTAATAAAGGGTTGCCATAAAGTTCAGAGAATTTTAGAAGGAATATTGAGAAAGTGCAGAGGAAGAGCATCTAAAAGTCAGACATCCGGCAGTTTCAGCCAACCAGAACGTAACTCCTTGCATTTAAAAGTAAGCTAGAAGTGCTTTTGAGTGGCTAAGAGCTTTCAGAAATCTTGTTCATTTTACCTCAAAAGTAGCATCATCCTAGGGCCTCATTCAGAGATAATTGTGTATGTTGAGGGACAGAGGATCCAGGTGTGTGAGGGTTGGCGGTGTTGCCTGTTGGCTCTGTGGCCCAGAGTAGGTTACTTGACCTCTCTGAGCCTTAATTTATTCCTCTATAATGAGGTAATTAAAATTGGGAGTGGTAATACATGTTCTTTTTGTATCACAGACTTCTTGTGAGATTCAAATCAGCTAATCAAATGACATAGTAGATATTTATTGAATTAATGAGAGATGATATGAAAGTGCTTTATTAACCAGAAGCTTTGTATGACCATAAACATTATTAGAATAATATAGATTAGGGGTGTCAGGTGGCTCCTTGGGTTAAGCATCTGACTCTTGATTTCAGCTCAGGTCATGGTCTCAGGGTCGTGGGAACTGCACTGGGCGTGGAGCCTGCTTGAGATTCTCTCTCTCTCTCTCTCTCTCTCTCTCTCTCTCTCTCTCTCTCTCGGTGCCTGGGTGGTTCAGTCAGTTAAGTGTCTGCCTTTGGCTCAGGTCATGATCCCAGGGTCCTGGGATTGAGCCCCTCTTCCGGCTCCCTGCTCAGCAGGGAGTCTGCCTCTCCCTCTCCCTCTGCACTCCCCCTACTTGTGTTCTCTCTCTCTCCCTCTCTCTATCAAATAAATAAATAAAATCTTTTAAAAAAGAAAGATTCTCTCTCTCCCTTTCCCTCTGCCCCTCCCCCTGCTCTTGCTCTCCCCAAATAAATAAATAAATAAATAAAAATAGAACCTTAAAAAAAAGAATAGTATAGATTAGAGGCATTAATATATACAAATGATCAGAAGCATGACAGCAGAAGGAGGAGATTCAGGATGTCTGTCCAGAACTTTACAGCCATTTTACTACAGAGGCATATAGCCCCTCACACCTCAGGAGCCTCTGACAGCATCATGGTTTCATAGCATAATACCACTGCTGATGTGAAGGCCCTGAGTTACCAAGAAAAGGTTAAATTATATTTAGTATATTCTGTTTAGGAAATAAACAGTGTATTTTACAGAAATTTTCATTAAAATGGCTTCAGAAAGTATAATGTCTAAAGAGTTGTTTCCATTATCTGACACAATTCTACCTTACATAGATTCTGTCATTTCCTAAAAGCAGCTAATGGTTGTACTGAATGTCAGCAACTGTTCTAAAGTCTTTGTGTATATTTACTCCTTTATTTCTCCCAATACTCCCGTGAGTAGATAGTATTATCTACCATTTTACAGATGGGGAAACTGTTACACAAAGAGATTAAGAAACCTGCCTAGGATTTTGGATGGAGATCCTGGGTTGAGGGGGGGAAAAGGGCACGTGATGTAATGAGCACTGGGTATAACATAAGACTGATGAATCACTAAACTCTATCTCTGAAACCAATAATACAGTATATGTTAATTAGGTGAATTTAAATTAAAAAAGAGCTTATTGGGACAACATTATCTAAAATTTAGATATGGGGCTGGTGGCTGGCTCAGTTGGTCCAGTGTGTGGCTCTTAATCTCAGGGTTGTGAGTTCGATCCCCACATTGGGTGTAGAGATTACATAAAAATAAAAAATATCTTTAAAAAATAGAATTTAGATACGGACTTTATGTTAGATAATAATATTGTATCATTGGGGCACCTGGGTGGCGCAGTCGGTTAAGTGTCTGCCTTCGCCCTTTGGCTCAGGTCATGATCCCAGGGTCCTAGGATTAAGCCCTGAGTCGAGTTGTTGGGCTCCCTGCTCATCTGCTTCTCTCTCTCCCTCTGCCCCTGCTCACTCTCTCCCTCAAATAAATAAAATCTTAAAAAAAAAAATATTGTATCATTGTTAAATTTCCTGATATTTGTACTGTAGTTTTTTCTTAGGAGATGACTCCCTGAAGTATTTAGAGATAGGGGCACCATGTCTGCAACCTATTGTCAAATGATTTTAAAAATCAGTAATAATAGAAAGAGGGGGGGAATAAATGTGGTAAAATGTTAATAATTGGTGAACTTAGATGGAGAACTTGAGGGAGTCCTTCATAATCTCCTGCAACTTTTCTCCAAGATTGAAATTATTTCAAAATAAAGAGTAAGCAAAAAAATTTCTTGAGGTCACACAGCTAAAGAGTTTATGTTAGGAGGGCTGAGATTTGAACTCAAGCCGTTTGATTCCAGTCCCACTGTGTTTTTAATCACAATGCTATTCTGCTGTTCTGTTCATGGTGCTACATGAAAGAAGTAAATCTGTACTGAATTTTAGTTGGGACTATGATTGATTGGATCCTCAACTTTGATCTGTTTTAGCAGCCCTGCCTCCTGGTTCTTCAAGGATAGGGTGATCATATAATTTATTGTATAAACCAGTTCACTTTTAAGAGTAAAAGGGAATACTATTAATAATTACTGTGGGACAATTGATGCAAACCAAGAAGAATGGACACCCTAAAAGGATACTGCTTGGCAGATTCCAGTTTTAACAAATGTGACTAGATATGATAATTGCCTCATTATAATTGAATTTTGTTTACCATGGATTCTAGTTTACACAATACAGACACTTTTTTCTCTGCCAACAAACCTCAGGCCTTCACCCGATGCATTTTCATATTTTCTCCTCTCAATTTTGCTAATTCTTTTGCTTCCTTCCAGACCACTTGGGAAATACACTTGTCAAACCCCATTTCCTCCAAGACTGAAAAAATACCAATAAGAATTTCTGTAACACTTGTCCAGTTTTTTAAAATATTGGCATTTAAAACCATAAATCTCCAAACATCTTTATTAACGTGATTTCTACAAGGAGGGGGGCTGGTGAAATGCATCTATATTACTAGATTGGCAGAGAAGTATTACTGTTGTCAACTTCCCATAGATATTTGGAAAAACCTTATTGTATGGTGCTGGAGGCTGTGTTAATGTTAGTTAAAAAGGATTATACCAGTGTAGAATCAGAGGTGGATGTGCTGTCTCATTGATCTGTTTCCTAGGTAGTGTCCATTCCCATTTTTCTAATCATACTTATTTTTCAGTTTCATTGTCCTGGAGCTCTGTCCAATTAAAGATGTTGACCTTCACTAATAGAGGACTAGTATTTTTTGGTCAATCTCTAAACAGGCTTTCCAAATTATTCTAGTACAGTCTGCTCTGGATTTTAAAGATCAAACTATCTCTTTGCTTCTTTTTCCTCAAATAGAATGTATTTAACCAAGTATACCTCCACTAAAGCAGGAGAGGGAAAGACAGCGAGGACACTAAAATTTAAATCGGGTAGTTTTCCTTCTAGTTAGCTACTGTAGCATAAGGTTTGGGGAAGGAGTAGGTAAAACAAATGACTAGCATAATTTTTTTAAGCCACTTAAATGACTTTTTTTCTTATATTGTGAGATGTACTTTTATAGTAGCAGTAGTCTTAATAATACATTTTTATTTTATTTTATTTTATTTATTTATTTTAAATTTTATTTATTTATTCATTAGAGACAGAGAGAGAGAGAGGCAGAGGGAGAGGGAGAAGCAGGCTCCCAAGGAGCAGGGAGCCCGATGTGGGACTCGATCCCAGGACCCTGAGATCACGACCCGAGCCGAAGGCAGACGCTCAACCATCCGAGCCACCCAGGCGCCCTACATTTTTATTTTTAAAAATAACGTGTATTGTATAGTTCAGAGCTGTTAAATTTCTTCTGATTCTTTCATTAAATTTAGTGAATTGCTATATTTAAAGGGATAGATTTTTTTTTACATCTAATTTAATGAATGAGTGGCCTCTGAAACCGGTTTTTACTTAATTTAAAAGAGCCTTTATTTTAAAGACAACTGCAAGTGTCACTCTGGTCAACCATTCATTAATCAAAATCAATTTATTAAAATACTGACTTGAATTAGCAATTTTGTATATATATATTTTTTTAAGATTTTATTTATTTATTTGACAGAGAGAGAGACAGCAAGAGAGGGAACACAGGCAGAGGGAGTGGGAGAGGGAGAAACAGGCTTCCCGCCGAGCAGAGAGCCCGATGCAGGGCTCAATCCCAGGACCCTGGGATCATGACCTGAGCCGAAGGCAGATGCTTAACGATTGAGCCACCCAGGCGCCCCTCAATTTTGTATTTTTTATTTGATATAGGAAATCAGCAAATACTTTTGAGAATACGTTGTATATGAAAGGTAATGATCAGCATGATCCCAACAAGATCCAAAAGAAGCCTATATCTGGGAACACAGAGATGCGTGAAAATGTTGCAATATTGTGGAATCTCAGATCTTTATGTCTTGGATCCTTATCTCTGCCATTATTCCATTCTAGCCATTTTATCCTAATAACGATAATGTTTGCCACTCAGTTTAAGGAATGCTATGAATATTATCTTGGTTTATTTTGAAATTTAGATAAAATGGACAAACTCCTAGCAAAAGATAACTTACCAAGATGACTCAAGAAAAAATGGAAAACTGGGGTGGCCTGGGTGGCTCAGTCGTTAAGCGTCTGCCTTCGGCTCAGGTCATGATCTCAGGGTCCTGGGATCGAGCCCCACATCCGGCTCCCTGCTCAGCGGGAAGCCTGTTTCTCCCTCTCCCACTCCCCCTGCTTGTGTTCCCGCTCTCTCTCTCTGTGTCTCTCTGTCGAATAAATAAATAAAATCTGAAAAAAAAGAAAAAATGGAAAACCTTTAACTATTATAAATTGAAGTTGTAGTTCTCTTCCAGAAAACACCATGCCCAGATGAATTTCAAGATATAGCCTAAGGTTTTATTTATTTTTCTCTTTTTTTTTTTTTCAAGTTTTTATTTAAATTTCAGTTAGTTTGCATACAGTATAATACTAGGTTCAGGTATAGAATTTAGTGATTCATCACTTACATACAACACCCGTTGCTCATCACTACAAGTACCCTCCTCATCACCCATTTAACCCATCCTCTTTCCCCTCCAGCAACCCTCAGACCCTCAGTGTGTTAAGAGTCTGTTTCCAGGGGCGCCTGGGTGGCTCAGTCGTTAAGGGTCTGCCTTCGGCTCAGGTCATGATCCCAGGGTCCTGGGATCGAGCCCCGCATGGGGCTCCCTGCTCAGCGGGAAGCCTGCTTCTCCCTCTCCCAATCCCCCTGCTTGTGTTCCCTCTCTCGCTGTGTCTCTCTCTGTCAAATAAATCTTTAAAAAAAAAAAAAGGGTCTGTTTCCAGCCTAAGGTTTTAGAATCAGTTATAAATTCCACTTTTCCATGCTATTGGAAACCCCCATTAAGAAGGTGATTGCATAGTTTACATTTTCATTTCTTGGCCTTCCTGACATGGATCTTTATTAAAGGGACCTAGTTGTCCAAGTTACTCTTCATTAGCTCCCACTCCCTTTCTTCTCTCTTGCCTTTTCTCTCATTTCTTCTTCGTAGTCAGCAAGAGTCAGAAAGGACTTTCCCATTGTTTAGAGACTTATTTCCTCTGCAGATTCTGCTCATCTTTCTATCCACTTATCCAGTATTTTGTGAGGGATTGATGGGGGACAGGAGTGCTGCTCAGCACCTTGGGATTTAAAAGATGGTACCTTCCCTCAGAGAGCTCACAGTCCATCCCTGTTAAAACTGTAATGTGGGCTGGATGCTGCAATAGAGTAATAGAGTGCTGTCAAGCAGACGAGGGCTTGATTAATTCTTTCTAGGGAACAGGGTCACAGTGGCTTTGTGGAAGCAATTCATTTGAACTGGATAGGGAAGGATTAATAACATTTCAAGAAGCAGAGGGAAAAAAAACCCAAAACAGATAAAAGGTGGGTATTCCAGGAAGCAGGAAATGTCTTGAATGATCACAGAGGCATGAGAGTACAGGAGGGACTCCGTGGTGAGCAATGGCTGAAGTGTAAGTGCACTGGAAAGCTGTGGCCATAAAGGAGGCTAAAGAAGTATGTTGATGTCAGATACTGAAGGGTTTCTGTCTAGTCCTTCTTCCTCTTCTTCTTTTTTTAAGATTTTTATTTGAGAGAAAGAGAGAGCATGAGCAGGGGAGGGACAGAGGGAGAGGGAGAAGCAGACTCTCCGTTGAGCAGGGAGTACAACGTGGGGCTCGATCCCAGGACCCTGGGACCATGAACTGAGCTGAAGGCAGCCGCTTAACTAACTGAGCCACCCAGGCGACCCATTAGTCTCAGTCCTTCTAAAATCCTTAACTCACCTTCAATTCTCAGAGGAAAAATTCCAGGTTTTTCTCTGTGTCAGGTGTCAGTCAGTAAGACTGAGATTTGGTTATACAGTTTATCTTAGTGCTGAAGACCAGTCTTTATCTGGTTTAATTACTGGGAGGCAGCATTCTGAATGACCTGTAGCTGTTCTAGGCTTTCAGAGATGGTATTTGAGCTCGGTGTTTTGGAAAAATAAAAAGTAGCTCCTTCCTACCAAAAGGGTCAGGAATGCTCAGCTTCATTAGCAGTCATCAGGGAAATGCAAGTTAAAACTACAATGATACAGGGGCGCCTGGGTGGCTCAGATGGTTAAGCATCTGAATTCGGGGGGCACCTGGGTGGCTCAGTCATTGGGCGTCTGCCTTCGGCTCAGGTCATGATTCCAGGGTCCTGGGATCGAGCCCTGCATCGGGCTCCCTTGGGAGGGAGCCTGTTTCTCCCTCTCCCTCTACTGTTCCCCCTGCTTGTGCTCTCTCGCTCTCTCTGTCAAATAAATAAAATCTTCAAAAACAAAACAAAAATAAAACTACAATGATGCACTCTTTTATGTCCATCAGATTGGCAAAAATTAAAGTCTGACAAAAGATGCTGGCAAGGATATGAAGCAACCAGAACCTGGCAAGCAGAAGTGTAAACCATTTTGGAAAACAATTTGGCATTATCTCAAAAATTGAAGACTTACATACCCCATGACCCAGCAATTCCACTCCTAGGTGTCTACCCTTAAGACAGGGATGCGTGGGTGGCTCATTCGGTTGGGCATCTGCCTTTGGCTCGGGTCATGATCCAGAGATCCTGGGATCGAGTTCCACATTGGGCTCCCTGCTCAGCGGGGAGCCTGCTTCTCCCTCTGCCTGCTGCTCCCCCGCTCCCCCTGCTTGTGCTCTCTCTTTCTCTCTGATAAATAAATAAATAAAATCTTAAAAAAAAAAAGAACTCTTACACATATGTACCTGGAGACATGTACAAAAATGTCCATAGCAACACTGTTGGTGATAGCAAAAATGCAAAAATTCCAAACTGGGAGAAATCCCAGTATCTATCATGTTTAGATTAGATAAATAAATCATGGTATAGCCATACAGTAGAATACCATATAACAGTGGAAATGACTAAATTGCAGCTATAGCAGCATGAATGAATTTCAACAGATAGACTGAAAGATTATAGAAGAACGTTAGATTCACATAAAGTTCAGAAACATGGGAAACTAAACTATGTTTACAGATACAGATATGATAAAACTATAAAGAAAAATGAGGGAATGGTCATCATTTCTGGATAGTGTTATCAGAGTGAAAGGGAAGGAGATAGGTTTGGGGAGAGTCATGCAGGGGACTTTAAAGCTAATGATGACATTCTTAAACTAGGCGGTAGGTACACTGATATTTGCTATATTATGATTTTTTTTTAAGTTTGTTTGCTTGTTTATTTAAGTAATCTCTGTACCCAACGTGGGGCTTGAACTCCGCGACCCTGAGATCAAGTCACATGCTCTTCAGACTGAGCCAACCAAGCGCCCCACCATGATTCTTTATACCTTACATGTGTTTTTTTTTTTTTTAATTTTTGTGTCTGTAAGTTTTAAAGCATTAAGGTAAGGTTGTTGATATTGGACCTAGTCTGGTATTCCCCCTAGTAATACTTTCACAAACAAATTTTTCAGAATGTAAAGACTGAGGCCCAGAGAGATTAAGTAATTTAATTGTTGAAGAGGGAAAGCTTATCAGTGACATCCTGGTCTCAAACTCTGTACAGAGCACTCTCTGTCACTTTATGTTGCAACTCTCCCATTATGTAGATTCTGTCGATCAATTAGAAGTGCTTCCACTTGGATTACTGCCTCAGTCTTTCACCCCTTCATGCAGTATGTTCTCCACACTCCTGCCAGAGAGAGCTTTCTAAATGCAAATCCGATCATGTCACTCTCTGGCCTCAATCTTAAATAGTTCCCAATAGCCTTCAGCACACTCCAAGTGCTGTTAGTGCAGCATGCAAGGCTCTCTGTGCCTCGGCTTCCGTCGGCCTTATTAGCTTCATCACTCATGACTCCTTGTACTTCAGCCACACCACGCTATTCGCTGGTCTTGGAACATTGTTTGCCTCTGCACACACTGCTGCCTCCATCTGCAGCTTCTTCTCTTAACTAAATTTTTTGTCCTTTAAGACACCCCCCCCTTTTTTTTTTTTAAATAAAGATACCCTTTCTTAATGACTCTTTCTCTGCTCTCAGCCTCCCCCAGTCTGAGCTGGATGCCTCCATTAAAACCTTGAACTTAACGTTTATAGTCACACTTATCACAGAATATTTTTGTCCCCTTCAGTAGCTTTCAAGCTTCATGAGGGCAGGGGCATTGTTGAATTTATCCCCAGTGTGTGGCACAGTGCCTGGTATATAAGGTTCATGGAAGGAAGGGAGGGAGGGGAGGGGAGGGAGGGAGGGAGGGAGGAAAAAATAAGTGGATATCATTTTATACAGATCTCACATATAGTTAGAAGTTGTCATTTGTCTGCCAGATTCTCATCAGCTCTATCTGTATTTATAAAGGCAGGAAGGGAGGAAAAGAAAGAAAGGAAGGCTAGTGGATGGGTAAGTTGGTGGGGACAAAGTACTGGGGGGAGCAAGAAGCTGATTTGGTGGGGAAAGGAAAGTTTCAGAGGCTTATTAACGTTTTAGGCCACATGCCTGGAGATTTTAATGACAGCCTGGATTTCTTTCAAGCCTGGATATGTGCTGATTTTCATGACTTACCTATTTTGACCTTCCTTAGCCTTTTTAGAAGTGTGTCTCCTTTGGCTGATAACTCTTATCATTTTTCTCTCTTTACATTAGAAGGTAAGAGCTTTGAGGTACATGAATAAAAGGGAGGTGGCAGATAACTCATGTTGGTTGGGGTGACCTTGTTTTTAATTTTTAAAAATTTTTATTATTTTTTCCTTGGTTTTTAATTTTAATTTTTTAAGATTTTATTTATTTATTCGAGAGAAAGAGAGCATGCACAAGTGGGGGGAGGAGCAGAGGGAGAGGCAGACTCCCCGCTGAGCAGGGAGCCCAATGACTCAGGTCTCCATCCAGGACTCCGGAATCATGACCTGAGCCAAAGGCCAGACGCTCAACTGACTGAGCCACCCAGGTGCCCCGGTTTTTAATTTTTAATGTCTCACTCTGCTCTGTACCAGATTAGACCACAGGTCATTTCCTACAAGAGTGTATGTAGGGGGCGCCTGGGTGGCTCAGTCGTTAAGCATCTGCCTTCGGCTCAGGTCATGATCCCAGGGTCCTGGGATCGAGCCCCGCGTCGGGCTCCCTGCTCGGCGGGAAGCCTGCTTCGCCCTCTCCCACTCCCTCTGCTTGTGTTCCCTCTCTCGCTGTGTCTCTCTCTGTCAAATAAATAAATAAAATCTTAAAAAAAAAAAAAAGAGTATATGTAGATCCTGTCTTAGGATCTGGTGAGCTACCAGGAATCTTAATTCTAAAACAGAGGTTGAACTTGGGCTATTCAAATTGGGTTCTCTTCCCTCAGAAAGCAGTACTATAAGACTGGAGGTCCAGATACCTTCCCTATCCTCACCTTCATGAGGGCCAGAGCACAAGAGCCGCTAACTTCATTCATTTGGTTAATATTTATTGAGCATTCTCTCTGTGCCTAGCATGGTGGTGGGCACTAGGATTAGACATGATTGATCACCAGCCTTAAGGAATTCACAATCTAGTGGGAGAGCAAGTAAGAAAATCAGTCATTTTAGTGCAGTTTGGTGTGGATAGGCATGCACAGGGTGTTATGGAAGTTTAAAGAGTATGTGGGGAGAGACATCAAGCTCCTTTGGGGCAAGGCATGTCAAGAGACATTTCACTTGAACTCCATTTTGGAAGACCTTAGAAGTTGTTGAGGGCGTAGTGGGTGGTCACACTTGAGCAAAAGTATGGAGGCAAGGGAGAGAACATGATGCAGTGGGGAGTCATGGGAGGGTCTATGGGACTTCAGGGAAGGGTATGTATATATGAAGATGTGGTAGGAGAGGAGACTGGAGCCATATAAAGGGACCGTATTGTGAATGACCTTTTCTACTTTCCTAAATAAAAGGAATTATCAGTAGAAGTGTTTTCATTCATCCAGTGTTAAATGTTTAGTGTTTCTCTTACTGTTGTCTCTTGAGCAACTGAGTTTTATTATGTTTTATTACTTTGATTTGTTCTTTTTATGATACGTGAATTTGGAGCCCTCTTTCTTTTTATGCTTTAGATGAGTTCACTTTAGGTACCATCTAGTCAAACCCCACACTCAGGCATTGTGGAATAGATGACGCATTCCTTTTAAGGCAGCTTGGAAGTAGGAGGATTTAAATGACCTTCAAAGACTAATGTCAGGCCCCCATGTCAATGTCACTGCAATTCATGCATGCATGGAGAGTAGGAAAGAGAACTTAATTATGGAGGAGGGGAATCGTAACCCTGCTTGAATGGGTAGTTGAAAGTCCTGGGCCCGCCCCTTAGCCTCAAAAAAGGACTTTCTTACATTTGCTGCCAAAGAGGTCATAGGGAGAGCCCAGATAAATACCATCCTCCCTCGGGTGTGTGAGCCAGTCTTATTCTTTTGCTTCCACAGGTGCAGAATAGGTTTACCAAATAGTATTCTGATCTCCATTGAACAGAATTTGGCATCTTATTGTTCTTTTCCAGAAAATCAATCCCTTTAAAGCATGGAACATGGCAATTTTAGGTCAGCAGGCATTTAAAGACACCTTTTTAACTTTGAAGTGCTGGCCTAATAAGATATATTTTGTACAAAAATACCAGTGTTACCAAGATGAAACTGGAATCATTTAAATCCTGAAAGGGGCTAAGTTTTAGCTGCTGGTACACCTTTTACCTGTGAAATTACTTGTTGTCTTTTAATGGTGCTGTCCTTCTGGAGGACTGTGATCATCATCAGATACCATCTCCATTCCTTCTGCTAACCTTTGGTAACTGTTCAGAATCCATTACAGTGTTCGGAGATGAAGGTACCCACAGTGACCCATGTCACTATCCTTTCAGACCGTAAAGTAGCTTTCCATAGTTAGCCTGGATGACAGCAGAAGTCAGCCTTATGTAGTCAGGAACCGCTCCAACGTGGCTACAGTCCGAATGACCAAAGGAGTTAGTAATAGTCACCCTCCTCCATTTCATTAATTTGTTTTGGGAAGTGGTATCCGTGAGGCAGAGCTGCATTTTTGGTTCATTAATACAGGGTCTGAACAGGAAAATCTATTTCTCGCTCTCTCTTTTTTTTTTTAGATTTTTATTTATTTATTTATTTGACAGAGACACATCGAGAGAGGGAACACAAGCAGGGGGAGTGGGAGAGGGAGAAGCAGGCTTCCCGCTGAGCAGGGAGCCTGATGCAGGACTTGATCCCAGGACCCCAGGATCATGACCTGAGCCAAAGGCAGACGCTTAACGACTGAGCCACCCCGGCGCCCCAGGAAAATCTATTTCAGTGAAATCCTTGAGAGTTGCTGAAAACACATAATGCTTCTTAGTACTTGATTTTTTTTTTTTTTTTTTAAGTAATTTGTACCTCTACGCCCAACGTGGGGCTTGAACTTACAGCCTGAGATCAAGAGTCTCATGCTCTACTGACTGAGCCAAGCAGGCACCCTGCTTCTTAGTACTTTAAATAGAGCTTTTCCTTTGGAGGGAAAGTGCTGTACAGACACGGCGCTGGTTGTTAACCTGTACAACATAAATATATAGTTCTTGCTGTTTCTAAAGTTTAGAAAAAGTTCTGTGTTAATCTAAATAAAGTTTATTTTTTCTAAATATACATATCTTTTTATTTTATTTTTTTTTTGAGAGAGAGAGCATGCACGTGGGGTGGTGGAAGGAGAGGGGGAGAGAGAATCCCAAGCAGGCTCCACACCCAGCACTGAGCCCAACGTGGGCTCAGTCTCACGACTCTGAGATTATGACCTGAGCTGCAATCAAGAGTCGGTTGCCTAACCGACTGAGCCACCCAGGAGCCCCTCAATAAGTGTTGTTTTAAGATATGAATATATATTTAGGGTCACCTGAGTGGCTCAGTCGGTTAGGTAACCGACTCTTGATTGCAACTCAGGTCATAATCTCAGGATCGTGAGATTGAGCCCATGTTGGACTCGGTACTGGGTGTGGAGCCTGCTTAGGATTCTCTCTCCCTCTCCCTCTGCCTCCGACACCCCATGTGCGTGCCCTCTCTCTGTCTCTCTAAAAAACAACAACAACACTCAGTGATAGATTTTGGTAGGATGTAGAAAAACAAAGTACAATCTTCTTAATTCCTCATCTGTGTAAGCCTTTTCTCTCCATTTTAATAGAAGTTTTTCAGTGCACAGACCGTGGCAGAGCCCATTTTCAAAGCAGTTCATAGAGATGTAGCTTTGCAATTTATTTGCCCTTGGTCACCAAAAAAGAGTAAAAACCAAAGAACCAGATGGCTGCTGAGGGAAAATGTAACAGCAAACTTGAAGGGCTAGAGACCAGAGAGCAAGGAGAATGCTTGGGGTGGTCTTAGGGAGCTAAGATGGTAGTAACAGAATATAAATTAGGTAATGGAAAATTTAGGCTACTATACCCAAAGACATGCTTCTGACAAATTCTGGCTTGGAATTGTCTTTCTAAGTAAAGCTTCTGTGATTATTGGAATGCCACAGAATTCATCTCTTGGCTTTTTGTCCCAGAAGGCACTAGAAACAGACCCTTTAACATGATTTATGACAGACAAGAAATACCAGTTCAGTTAGGGCAGGTGGTATTTAATTACCCCTCTCTGTGGAGTGGGGCTGTTCTCACTTAAATTGTTTGTAGGTGAAATCACAACAAAGATCCATAAAGTACAGCTTTATAGAAGTATATTTATAATTTTAAATTTATTTTATTTATTTTAAAGATTTTACTTATTTATTTGACAGAGAGAGACACAATGAGAGAGGGAACACAAGCAGAGGGAGTGGGAGAGGGAGAAGCAGGCTTCCCGCCGAGCAGGGAGCCCGATGCAGGGCTTGATCCCAGGACCCTGGGATCATGACCTGAGCCGAAGGCAGACGCTTAATGACTGAGCCACCCAGGCGCCCCTATAAATATACTTTTTATTTTTTTAGATATTTTATTTATCTATTTGACAGAGAGAGACACAGCGAGAGAGGGAACACAAGCAGGGGGAGTGGGAGAGGGAGAAGCAGGCCCCCCGCCGAGCAGAGAGCCCGATGCGGGGCTCGATCCCAGGACTCCGGGATCATGACCCGAGCCGAGGGCAGACGCCCAACGACTGAGCCACCCAGGCGCCCCTATAAATATACTTTTTAAAAGAGACATCGGTTTCTTGCATTTTTCTAATGTCAAAGGTTAATTTAAAATATTAATGCTGAAAAGATTAATTTAAGATATTAAATCTACTAGGCAAGAATACATGTACATATTGTAATTACTTCCTTTTTACAATTAAAGTAATTGGATTATATTTAATGAGCTATTTACATTTAATAATTAAAAAAGACTTATCTTTTCAGTATTCCCCATATGCAAAAAGAGATGGGGAAAACTCACTTCTGATATAATTATCTTTACTTGGGCTAAAAAGGGAAAACAACTATGCTTTTTTGGAAAAAGAGTCAGAAGAATATTATTTTAAAGTATACATACACAGTTTAGGAATTACCCATAGGAATGTGTTTTGGTTCATTGTAAAAGAAGATAAAAGATTAGATGCTTAAAAAAAAAAAAAAGTCCCTGATGACAAGATTTGATGAGCCAAACAGTGCACAGAGAATGAAACTTAAAGTGATTTTCAGGGACCCCGTAGATAAAAGTAACTCGTCAGAAGTGATGGAACCCCAAATGCCTGGCTGTTTGAAAACAGGAGTTTGTTTGAAAGGCAGTAGCATCTGAGCATGTTATCTGAGGCTGGCACTTTAAATGAGCCAGTGTTTATGTTGTTTAAAGTGAAAGATGTGAAGCCCCTGAGCAGCTGGCTAAAATTGGGTCTAGAGAGGGAGAAAGCAGTGTGTTATCCTCATTAACACCATTTCAGTTCTAGGGTAAATATGTCAGGAAGGCTTTCTTATGTTAGCATGCAGTCTTTTTTTCAAGGGAGAAGAAACTAGTCTGGGTTTGGTGGCACTTGTGTATGAAAATGAGAAATCTGAGCATATTTATCTAACTTCTTGATTTGGGTGTTTTGTGAAGAGTCAGTGTGGTGTCATGGCAAAGGCATAAACTTTTGACATGGATGGACCTGGGTTTAAAAGCTGACTGTGTGGGGTGCCTGGGTGGCTCAGTCGTTAGGCATCTGCCTTCGGCTCAGGTCATGATCCCAGGGTCCTGGGATTGAGCCCCGCGTCGCCCCTCGTTGGGCTCTCTGCTCAGCGGGAACCTGCTTCTCCGTCTCCCACTCCCCCTGCTTGTGTTCTCTCTCTCGCTGTCTCTCTGTCAAATACATAAATAAAAATCTTTTAAAAAATTAAAAAATAGGGGTGGCTGGGCGGCTCAGTCGTTAAGTGTCTGCCTTAGGTTCAGGTCATGATCCCAGGGACCTGGGATCGAGCCCCGCATCGGGCTCCCTGCTCAGCGGGAGGCCTGCTTCTCCCTTTCCCACTCCCCCTGCTTGTGTTCCTGCTCTCGCTATCTCTGTCTGTCAAATAAATAAATAAAACCTTTTAAAATTTTTTGAAAAAAAAAAGATAAAAGCTGACTGTGTGATTTTGATAAAGTTACAAAACTGCTCTTAGTTTTAGTTCTCTCCCCTGTAAAATCAGAACACTAATACTTACCTTACAATACTGTTTGAGGATTAGAGATATATAAGAAAATGTGAATAAATACTGGGCATGTTTTAGGAATTCAGCAAACATTTATTGAGCAGACACTATAATAATACAAAGAAGTTTTAAGAATCCCACCCTTAGCTGCTGTTGTTACTACTACTTCTGTTAGGTTTCAAGATATTTTGTTTTTTCCATTCCTGTACTCAAAGAATTGTATACTCCAAAAATCAGTACTACAAAATAGAACGTAGTGACTGCCATGAAAGAGGTTCCTAATACCTCTTTGGCGCTTTTGGAAAGGGTGAAATGACTTCAGACTAGAAGAGTCAAGGAAGGCTTCTTAGAAGTGGTGACATTTGCCTTGGGCCTTTAAGATGAAAGGATTTTTTTTTTAAAGAAATGCCACAATCCAGATAATAGTCCCTTTGAGACTGTTTTTCTTTCAAAGTACGTAAAGTGAAAATACTGAATTGATTCTTGACTATGATTTGGAAGACTGATACCCTATATCTTAATCTTTAAAATTGGTATAATATAAGCAGAGGCCATCCATTTCTTTCCCAGCATTTGTCTCCACACTCCCAGAGAGCCTGTCTCAGAAGGTAAGAGACCCACCTACTACTTGGCCTCCACTGAGACCGAAGAAAAGAGGACCAATTACGAGAGCCCTTTGTGTAGTATTCAGTGCTGTTCAGTCTGACCTGCTGTCCTTAAATTATTTCATTACCACTAGGAGGTGAGTCCAAACAAACTCAGCATTCCTTTGAATTAATAGTAATGAGAGCTGTCAGTTACTGAGTACCTATTGGGTGTTAGACATCCCTCTAGAAGGCGTACATACGTTATCTTATTTTCTCTTTAGGACCATTGTATGAGGTAGGCTTTATTTTTCCCATTGTACAGATGAGGCTCAGAGAGATTAATCAGCACAAAATCATATAACTAGTGGCTCAGGAAATCTTGAATCCCTTGCCGGAACATGCATCTGGGTTCACCAACCTATATTGATTTTTGAAGGTGGTAGGTACCTATATGAGTAGTAGCTTTAAGAAAAGAACTTTCTGTCATTGTTCTCAATTCTGATCATTCAAAAAATTAATTAAATATGTTATTCAAATATGTTATATGCTTATAGTGATGGTATTCTACCTGTTCGCAGTGCTTTTTTGTTTGTTTGATTTCAGGATACCTACTTTTTCCTGTTGTTCCTAAAAGTACTCCATACTGTATACTAGAAAATAAATTGAAATTAATCTGACTTTAAGAATTTTATAATATTTCTTTATTATTGAGGGACTTGCAAAAGTACAGTGGAAATCAACCCTGACCTAAACAGGAAGCACAGGGCTGTGATCCCTGTGAGAAGGAAAATAAAGGAGGCGGGCCCTGTGATTACCCTGGCTTTCTCTCTAGATGTCTCTTCTAACCATGGAGCAGGGAGGGGGATTCCAAGCAGAGCACACTGGTCTTGCTGAACTGAAGAGACAGATTATAGTTCAAGGGAAGCTGAGGCAACTGAAAGCTCTGTGGGTGAGTTCTGGAAAGGGGGAAGAGATAAAGAAGAACTGCCTAGAAATCTCAGAGTCTCCTTGAATCTTTGCTGACCACACACATGACTGGGGTCACACTGAGGGCGATTGGGGAAAGAGTGACCAGGAAGATGTGAGCTAACTGGTTCCCAGATCAGGGAGGTGTTTGAGTTCCTACCAGCAAGAGTGGAAAGCCCATGGTGCTCACCGAGAGCATCCTGTATTGATCGCAGAGGGGCCACATCTTTGCCCTGGGGCTAAAATATCCATAGAGTATAGGTACTCTAGAGCCACCGTAACAGAGCTTAAAAACAAGCCTCACAGGTACCAAACTGAACCAAAAGTAATTTAACTGCCTACCAGAATAAAGTCCAACCCTTTTGAAACCAAGACAACAATGCTAGAACTTATAACCCCAAGATCAAGAGTCGCATGTTCTCCCAACTGAGCCAGCCAGATGCCCCTAGACGTATTTTTTAAATTAAGTTTTTAATTTTAATTCCAATATAGTTAACATACAGTGTTTTATTAGTTTCAGGTGTATAATATAGCAATTCAGCAGTCCTGTACATTACTCAGGATTCATCGTGATAAGTGTACTGCTCTTTGTTATATCCAAATCCTGCCCAGATCTTTATTCCAGGAAGTCTGTTCAGTCCCTTCGGTTCACAGTGATCTTTTCATCCTTTCTATTGTCATCATTGACTGCATCATTCATTTGATAACTGAACTTCTTTTTATTTGCTGTATTGTTACTTAACTGTGGTTTTATGTCTCCTCAATTAAATTATAAGCTCTTGGAGTCAAGGGACAGATTTATACTTCTTTGTGTCTTTTAGTGTCTACTTGATAAATATTCATTGATTGATAAGGGTACCATAATTAACCATTAATACAACCTGAAACTTATTAATAGTTTTGTTTAATGGTTGAGAGAACCACATATAAAAACATTTAGAACAGTGCCTTGCACATAGTTAAATGCTAGATATGTGTAGAACTAGTACTTCCACTACTACTACTATAACTACTACTACAATAATCCCTACAACTTTTTTTTTTAAGTAAGCTGTATGTCCAATGTGGGGTTTGAATTCATGGCCCCAGGATCAAGAGTCACATGCTCTACCAACCAAGTCAGCCAGGCGCCCATCACTATGACTATTATTATAATTATTTTTGTGCCATGCACTGTGTTAAGTATTTCATACATGCATTATTTCATTTTTCTTCACAGCAGTCTTACAAACTAGGAATCATTATACTATAACAGATTAGGAAACAGATTTCACTGCTTGCCAAGGTCCCAAAGCTAAAATTCGGCAGTAGTAAGTTGAAACCCATTCCTCTGTGTCGTGCTGTCCATGCTCTTGCTGTTCTACACCACTGCTAATTAGATTTTGAGGGTTTTGGTAACTGCCTAGTAAACTGAGGGTAGAAAGAAAAGAATGGGTACTTACTTTCCCTCTGCTCAAGGACTTTTCCTTATAAATCCCATCTTTTGAGTGGTGAATAGACCTTGTGAGAGGAAGTAGATGTACAGCTGCCCTTTGCTGCTGACTCTCAGTCAGTTGCTGGCGGCTTGACCCTTAGTGACAGATGAGTGTGTGACACTTTTTCAGGAATGAATTCCTGTTACAGCTGGCAGAATAGAACAGTTGATATGGAATTGCATGGCAGTTTGCTCCATAATTCCACTCCCTTGTGTTCAGATGCGGTTGTGATTGCTAGGTCTCTCTCCTTACACTGGTGTATTAACAGTCCCATCCAGGACTGCTGCTTCTGCCTGCTCCATGACCACACGGTGTGTTTGTATGTTGCTCTGAGCTGTCAGCAAAACATTTTGCTGAATCTCCTTTTTTGTTGTTGCTCTGCAACCTTTTTTCCCCTGGCCTTTCTCAGTTGTGTAAAGTCAGTTTCTTTTTTGGCCTTTCCATCCCAGAGAGGGAGCAGTTACCCCAGAGAGAAGCTTGAAATACGAAGTGAGGCATCATAGAGATTAAAATGAAGAGTTAGGGGTGCCTGGCTGACTCAGTCGGAAGAACATGCACTCTTGATCTCAGGGTTGTGAGTTCGAGCCCCACACTGGGTGTAGAAATTACTTAAAAATAAAATTAAAAAAAAAATAAAAATAAATGAATGGTTAGACAGCTGGCAGGATGAAAGGAGACTCAGTGTCTGATATGTGATTCAGCTCTGAATATCTCCTTCCTCCCTCTTATTCAAACGTGCCTCTGTATCTAATCAGTGCTTGCTCCAGTGACTTGTCTGTAGGGATCTTAACCTAGTCCAGTACTCACTGCTACTTGCAAGAACCAGGAAAGAAAGGTTACACTTAAACCCCATCCTCTTTGCCTTTGAGTAAGGTAGTAAAGTGGGATTAGATATTCTTCCGTAAAAACCAGCAGTGTGTTCCCATATGTAGCACAAGCACAGGTACTTGGAGAGGAATGGGGTTTTTTTTTGTTTTTGTTTCTTGTTTTTTAAGATTTTATTTATTTGAGAGAGAGAGAGAGCATGCACCAGCAGGGTGAGGGGCAGGCAGAGGGAGAGGGAGAAGCAGGCTCCCCACCGAGCAGGGAGCCCGACGTGGGGCTTGACCCCAGGACCCTGGGACCATGACCCAAGCCGAAGGCAGACCCTTAACCTACCTACTGTTAACCAAGTACCCTTGGAGATCACTCTTTCTGTCTTTGGTGATAAATAAAAAAGGAAGCTTTTATAAATGAAGGACACTTTATTAGGGCTTGTGTCAGGTGTTGGCATATTTCTAGTAATCTTGGCTCTGAATGAATTGATTTGTAGAAGGTTTGGTACTTTTGTGTGTTCGTGTTTGTTTTTCAGAGCAGCTTAGTTGTTTTTCTTGTTAAACTTTTGTGATTTTTTTTTCTTTCCAATTTTTTATTTTATTTTATTTATTTATTTTTTTTTTTAAAGATTTTATTTATTTATTTGACAGAGAGAGATACAGCGAGAGAGGGAACACAAGCAGGGGGTGGGAGAGGGAGAAGCAGGCTCCCCACTGAGAAGGGAGCCTGATGTGGGACTCGATCCCAGGACCCTGGGATCATGACCTGAGCCGAAGGCAGACGCTTAACCGACTGAGCCACCCAGGCACCCTCCAATTTTTTATTTAAATTCTAGTTAAACTCCTGTGTGAATTTAATGCTGAATTAATGACTATAGCTGAAAGAAATCTGGTACTTGAGTACCCACAAATACCAGGGGTAAGATTTCTCCGTTTCTGAGTAAAATCATTCAAAATTTATATGTATTCAATCCGTAAAAGTAAGCCCATTTAGATGGATAGTTTGGAGTATTTCAAGCCATTGCATTTTGATGAATTGGGTATTGCTAGAAATTGGCATTAGATTGGGAATGTGAAATGAACTTTGTGTTTGTGACTGGAAGTCATCAGTGATAACATTGTAGATCCTGTGTATTTTAAGTGGTTACAACAGGGAACTTGGGCCAGGGTAGAGATATAAGAAATATTTTATGTGGGGGCACCTGGGTGGCTCAGTCGTTAAGCGTCTGCCTTCGGCTCAGGTCATGATCCCAGGGTCCTGGGATCGAGCCCCTCATCGGGCCCCCTGCTTGCCAGGAAGCCTGCTTCTCCCTCTCCCACTCCCTCTGCTTGTGTTCCCTCTCTCGCTGTGTCTCTCTCTGTCAAATAAATAAATAAAATCTTGAAAAAAAAATTTTATGTGAATAAACCTTTTATTTAGAGATCAGAATACTTTGCAAACAGAATTACAGTTTATTTTATTTTATTTTCAAAATTTCAGTTTAATAAACATCTTTTGAGCATTTTTTTAGTGCAGCCCAAAGCTGAACTAGAAGAATGAATTGAAATTTTTTCCCCATTTGCCAGTCATCATTAGATTAAGAACTAGAATCCAGGTTTCCAACTCTGCTATTCAAATGTATTTTCTTTGGACAACCAGACGATCACACTGAAAAAGAACCTCATTTTGGCCATTTAAGAGGTGGTCTTCTATGGAATAGTTGATATTGAAAAAACCGATTTTAGAGGCTAAAGTGATCCCCCAGTTTTAGCTTTAAGAGCAAAGCTATGATTAGAGCCTAAAGAGTAATAAAGGTAAGAACAAAAGGTGGTATTGCCCCCAAAAGGTAATAGAATGTTATGGAATTACCAGGTGTGAGTGGTTCTTGATAGATGTACAGTGTGCTCAAGGAATAAGATACTGGAATTCAGTAGTCCTGTTTCCTGGGCCACTTTCCCCAAACCAAATCAAGACAAGAAGGAGCCTTAGATTTATTGAATGTAGGTTCATAGCCATTGTCATTACTTTAGGAAATTGGAAATTTCTCCTGGTTTTAGATCACAAATAAGCTTTTTTTGGTTCTTTGTCCACTATAGGAGTTCCATTTCTGTCTCGCTATGTATCTCTTTTAGACATTACTCTAGTGACCTAAACTGATTTGTAATTCCTTGTGTTTGGAGGGAGTCTAGTTATATTTGTAGGTTCAGCCTCACCCTGTATTTCAACAGGAAGTGGGTGGGTGCTTAAGTCTATAATGAGGCGTTCTTCCTTGTGCTTGCTGCATGGTAGTGAGGACTGCTGTATGCAACAGTAAATTCATACTTCTTTAAACATTTTAGTAGACAGATTTAGATTACAGTAAGCCTGTGTATTGTCTGTTATTTTGAAATAAAATTATTATTTGACTTTTCAATTGAAATTTTTAAACCCCTGTGGAATGCATATTCTTTAACATAAAGAAATTTGTCTCTTGAAAGAGGAAACTGGTCTACAAAGTAAAGCTCTTCTCATATGCCCCCATCCAAAGTGCTGTTAACTATAGAACAGTGGGAAATGCTGAAGTGAAAGCAGAAGTCCTAATTGCCACACATATAACATCCCCACATGTTCTCATCCCCTGCTACTGCTGATCAGCATTTTGGGGGGGGTGTTTCAAAGAGGAACTGCCTTGAGAAGCATTTCTGTTGTTATGGTTATTGCTATAGCTCAGATATACTTACTTTTGGATGCAACCATAGAAATCTGCAGGTGTTATCAGTGACCTTGGCTATAACTGAACTATTGTATATTTATTTATAATAAACGTCTAGTAATAAATATTACTGCCAGAATGAGCGGTCATCTGTCTTCTGCCCTGGTAATGACAGGAATTCAGAGTGGGATACAGATGAATACGCCTTTCCTCAAATGTAGCCTTCCTTCATTACCTTCTTCCTTCCTCTCAGTCCTTCTCACCTCACCCCACTTCTGCCTCAGGGTGTTGGGATCAGAGTTGTAAGAAAGTAGGGCAGATCTCAAAGTCTCCTTTTGACTTCACACTGACCACATATGATATATAAATATTTCATGATAACTTCTAATTTACAGACTTGTAGAATCTTACTGTGCAAGGGACCTGAGAGAACACCTCATCCAGTTTCCAGTTCAAAGCATGAATCCCACCGTGGTACTGACAGTCTAGACTGGTCTATATACTGCCAGGCCATGGCTATCGAGGGATGCCTAAAGTCTTTTATTTGTTCTCAGATTCATTCTCAAGTCCCTTAGGCTGAAAATAGCCAGGAGTAAAGATGGGGTTGCTGCTGAGTCTGGCTTGCATGTCTGGAAAGCCAGTTTTTCCTTTGGACTTACTTGGGGAGCCAACTCCCAGATCAGTCTGGGAGCCTCCCAGGGTGTATATACTTAACCTCAGGACTCTGTCTGGAACATCCTTTGGACCATTCTGTATCCTACAGGTCCTAGTAACTAGATGGATCTAGATCTGGAGAAGGGTTTGATTCATAGCCATAATCCGTCCCTCTCTACATTTCTTAGACCTGCCACTGGCCTTGTGTTCAGAATGCAATGAATGTTGGAAATTGGATGTTGGCCAGTGAGGAGGTTATGGCAACTTAGGTAGAAGCAAATCTAGGAATTTTAGAACTTCTTAAAAATCATCTGGCTTAGTCCCTTTATTTTGCAGATGAGGAAACTGAAACCCAGAGTGAGAATTACATCATCTTTGATTTAGAAGGCATTGTAGAAGTCATCCAGTCTGGCCTCTCAACATCGAGATCTTACAATCTGGGAATGTCTCCCCCAACATTCTTGATAGCTGGTCATCCAGAGGATTGTACTGGGAACTCATAACCTCTGAAGAAAACCCATTCTAATATAGGACAGCTCTAATTAAAAGGAACTAACTAAATTGAAATCTATTTCCCTGTAACTTTTGTCTTCTCAGTGGTTCTAATTCCTTTCCTGTGTAACATCTCCCAAGGTACAAGACCTCAAATCCCCAAATTATCAGATATCACTATAGCATATAGTTTCCCTAATCAGAGTAAAATATAACTGAAAAAGAACTTGATTGATTCTATGAAGAGAGGTCATTCACTCTTTCATGGATCCAAAACTTCTTTTTCCAGCTGAGAACCACTACTTTCTTAGATTTCTTCACTTTCTCTTCTGTCACTGGCACTAGCATTTACCTCTTTTCATGATACTTTTAATAAACATACATTTTATCACTTTGTGAATATAGCTGTACTCCAGAGTATCAGGAGAAAGCAGCAAATAGGACTTGAAGGGGTGGACTCACCCCTGCAACCTGTCTGGCTCCTCAGTTCATATTTGCTAGCTGTACTGGGCCTCTCCGTTTCTATTGTCATTTTCTTAGCCTGTGAAGAGTCCCAATTGATCTGTTTACCTCCAGCCTTCTCCTGCCCAAATATAACATCTTTGCTTCTGTTAGAATGATTTGTCTAAAATGCAAATTTGACCATGTCACTTCCTTAATTCAGTGGTTTCTAAACACCCAGTACTCCACAAATTTTCCACTAAATGACTACTGATGATAGAGGAGCCTTTCTCAACTGGATTTCCATGAGAGAATTAAGCCCTAATGCCATTAGGCATCCATTGTATGTAATGTATTAACTTTTTCTCCAATGCATCTGGAATGGTGCTAGTTATGTACAGTCTTGAGGAGAATTGAGAAAATAGTCACTCTAATCATTTTCTTTGTTCTGTGGATCAGATGAGGAACTCAGTGTGAAAGAGTGGAGAGAGAATGTATGTTCTTCAGGAGATCCAGAAGCCTGGCTAGGAGCAACCTCCAGGGGAAAAAAAAAACCAACTAAATGTCATAAAAGCTTAGGTTCATCTTTAAATTTGTGTGAATATTGCATTCTGCCACATAATATGTCCATAGTTAAAAGTGTTTAAAAAATATTTATCAATGAATAAAATTAATTTTATAGGAAGATTTTTCCTAGGGTCCATGGAACTACAAATATTTTTCTCTTAGCCCTGTAGTAGACGTTTTATATATGTTAAATTATTTATCTCTGGGAAAATTGCCCCAAGATCGTATAGCTAGTTAAGGTGTCAGGGTCCGGGTACTAACCCAAGTATGTTTCAACTCCACAACTTGAAGCTGAGTTGAGTCAAGAGCCTTGGAAGTCTTTGCCCATTTCCAAGTTTATCTTCACTGGAATGTAGGCTTTTTTTGTCTTGGTCAAGTTACTGTTGTGTTTCAGATCATGCATAGTTCTGTACTTCTTATGCTGAATATAACTAATTTTGATTATCCAAAAGGAAAATGAACAGTGAATCAGGTAATTCCATATAACAGGCAATCTTGTCTCTCTTTGGTGGTTCTGAAACATACTAAATGGCTTTTTAAAATTTTTTATTTTTTTAAAAGATTTTATTTACTTATTAGAGAGAGCATGAGTAGGGTGAGGGGCAGAGGGAGAAGCAGACTCCCTGCTGAGCAGGGAGCCCTTAGGCTCAATCCCGGGACTTCGGGGATCATGACCTGAGCTGAAGGCAGACGCTTAATTGACTGAGCCACCCAGGCGCCCCTAAATGGCTTTGTTTAGTAGCAGATTTACTTTTCTAATTGTTTTGTCTTGATATTTACATATTGTCATTTCTTGATTATTCTCTAGATGGTTGTGGCAGCTAGCTTTTTTGGTAAGAGAAAACCATCTTGCTATTAAAAACTTGGTTCCCCACCCATATGACATAGAGTTGACTCCATTTGTGTCTGCTTACTCAAGGCCCTTGGGAAAGCATAAATGCTAAAGTACCAAGGTGTTAGAAGCGTCCCTGCCCTGGCCCCCAGTTCTACATGTACGTGGCCATCTGGAATCCGGTTTCCATTAGGTGTCCAGAGAGAACGTCTGGAATGTCTTGTCAGTGGTCACATTCAACACAGAATTTCAAGGGGATCTGGCTTCTTTAGCTCCTCTGAGAAGCTGGAACAAATACTGAAATGATTGCTAATAGAGGAGCTACAGTGACTGTTTTCAATCATCTCTGGCTGCACCATTGAATTGCTGGTTCTTCCAGAAAGCTTGAAATTTGAGAGCCTGAGAGCATCCAGAGGATGGTGTACAGAGCCCTGTGAGGTTCTTTAATTGTAACCTCCTGCCTCCTTTCTTGTTATGAACTCTTCACCAGTGAGTTACTAATGATTGCTGCGTCTTAGTACCTGATAACCCTCTGCATCATGTAAAGAGGAGTTAGACTGGAAGGGAAAGTCCAGAGTTTGGATTAGAAAACCTGTTGAGTCAAAGGGAAACTTAGCAGAGGAACGGAATGAAAATTATTTCCTTAGACAGTAGACAAATATTCAGGAAACACCTCTGCACCCCAAAGATAGGCACAGCTGCCACACAGTGACTATTAAAGGGAGGTTCAAAGTTATGAGCAAACAGCTGATTCTCTTGGTTCTTGGGCTGTTGCTGTTGGTGACAGGAAATCTTGTTCCCCAAGCTGCTGGCTTCCTGTTTTATTTTTACTCTTAGTAGATCAGAATGTCCATAACAAGGAGCAGTCTGTTCCAAAGGGTTCTACTCCCCCCTTTGAGCCTGAAGAGCTTTTTTTTTTTTCTTTTGGTCAGACAATATGTTGGTTCACTTTTAAGATCTATGATACTTAGCTTGGTTTAAGCATTTTGTATTCACAATCAACTTTTTTTGGTGATGAGCTGGTGTTTTAAGATTTAATGTAAGTAAACCTCTGCTTTGCTTTTTAAAACTATATATATATATAAAGAGGAGTTTGCAGTATTGGGGATGTGGGTATGTTACCTTTATGCTTTACCTTTTCATTTGAAGCGAATTTGCATTTTCCCTAGCATGAAAACAATTAGGCTGTTGGAAATTTCTTTAGTTTCACGGGATACAGAAACAGGACCAGCCCAGTGTGCCTTCGGCTATAGTCCTACCCATTTTGTTGAGACTAAAACCTCCTCCTACCCTTGTAAAGCTAGGAATTTGGTAATCTAATTCTAAAACAATAGCTCAGCATGAACCTGAAGTGGTGGGGATTTCCTAGGGAAAGGGGCTCAGCTGACAGGATAAGAAATGGTAACTGGAAGGTTTCCGGATTTGCTCCAGACACTTCCTGCTGTCTCAAGAGCCTTTTGGCCCAGGTGTGTTGAACCGGATGCGGATGCGAGAGAGAAAGGGAGCTGTTGGGTAGAAGAGAAAGGACTAGGGAATCTTATAGCACAGTTTGCTCAGCATCGTGTTTGACATATTGAACATGTAAAATTTTCCTTGATATTCTTTAATTCTGTCAATTTACAGATGAAACTTTAGTGTTAATAGACACTGGCAGCTAGTGTTGTACATTAACAGTCATCCATCAGGGAAGAACTGGAGAAGTTATGTCCTGATGGAGATCAGTGGAATCACTATTGGCAGCTTAATTTCATTGTGGAGATTATCGGATGACAGTAGCTCTTTTTTGATCCTTATAATTGATCATCTGGAATCTGATCTGTCCTGATTATGGACACACCAAGGATAGGATCCGTCTGGACCATCCAGAGCCTGCTGAATGGACTGTTTTCTGACCATGCCTCTTTGCCTCTAGAGACTCTTGTTGGTTGGAGCACAGTTGTTATTTTAAGGTTTTTAGGTTTTTATGCTGCCTGTGTAAGTCAGCCAGCAGTCACCAGTTCAGAATTTCTAAACTTATCCAGCAAGCCTTCTAATAGCAAACCTTAAAGATTGTGGGGAGGGGGGGGCTTAAAAAAGAAAAAAATGATGGGGGAGAGAAGATTTTTTAAAAGCTGTTTTAGATCAGAGCAAGACAAAAGGGAAAAAAAAGACTCACACAGCCCTAGAGTGCCTGGAATTTGTGGTTGAGTAATACTTTCCTGTTATTTCTTTTTTAGGTTGTTTTTCATCATTCAGAACATTGCCTGAAGCAGGTCCACCATGCCGTTAGTAACGAGGAACATCGAGCCAAGGCACCTGTGCCGTCAGACGTTGCCTAGCGTTAGGAGCGAGCTGGAATGCGTGACCAACATCACCCTGGCAAATGTCATCCGACAGCTGGGCAGCCTGAGTGAGTGCCGCAAAGAGCCTGTGCTTTGCCCTCAGGGGTCGTTGGTGCTCTTTATTTAGTTTCCTTCTCCCGTGTTCCTATTTCTCCCCCATCTGCCTTCCCTAGGTAATTCGAAAATGTAAACCACCCCCCCTTCCCGAAAGAGAGGTTCCTTTTTGGTACAGATTCTTCCCCTCAACCCTTTCTTCATCTACCACTACCCTCTAGGTTCCCTCCACCTCCCCCTCCACCTGCTTCAAAAGAAATCTGTGGGAAGGGTAGCAGGAAGGGCTGCAGCAGAAACTGCAGATGGAATGACAGAGCAGAATTCTGTGTGTGTAAAGTGGGAGGTTCACAGAGCGGTATCTTGGGTTGGGGAATGTGCCTGTAATTGCACGAGCTGTTCGATGTAGCTGACTTTGTTGAAGCCTCAAATGTGCCAATAGTCTTTATCTACCCCCTCCCCCCAACTTTTCTTCCCAAAGCAGAGTAAAGCAAACATGCACTCAGAGCGATTCTAGCTGACTTGTCTACCCTGGTAGACATTTAATTGTGCTGCAAGCCCCCAGGTCCAAGTTCAGGGTACAGATTACTTTTGCAGTCTCTAGGGTATTGGGAGTTTTGCAAGCTGCGTTTACACACAATGACACAAAGTGTAGCTGGAGCCATTCTTCTCTAGGAGGAAGATGGGGGTTAGCTCAGTCTGTTTTGGAGCTGAGGGAAAGCCAGCTCAACGATACTTGTTTTTGTTTTTTTAATTGGCAAGAATGAATGAGACTGCCTTGGGTGGGGTACATGCATGGGTATGGATTTCCCTCTGAATCTATCTGATATTGTTTGAAGCTGAGGTACGGGAAGGGCAGATGCTTGGATAGGCTCTGCATTTGTCTAGTGCCATTCCAGCTCCCATAAGAACGTCCATCAAATTGCCATTTTAGTGATCTTCCTTAGCAAAGGCATCTTGGTATGAATTAATTCAGACACTCACCCCTCCTATCGCATCACTGCCCTTAGTGAAGGCAGTGGGATATCAGGAAAGCCTGCCTTCCCCCAGGTAGTAACAGGCCCTACCTTTAAAACAGGGCCCTGAGGAGACAGAGCTCTGTGACCAAATGACGTATGGGGTCTGAGATTCCTAAGCCTCTACCTAGCTCAGTTGATCCAGGGCTTAGGGAAACTTGGATGGGGTGTCACGAAGAAACGAAACACTGCCCGTGCCGGTCTTACACAAAGGAGCACTGACAGCAGTGCAGCTGACAGGGAAGCGCGTGAAGGCGGTGGAGAGCCTCACCGCTTCTTAAAAGCATCGTTTCTGCTTCTGTCACCCTGAGAAGGCCAAATGGGTAGAAGTCAATCACACACTGGTTCCTTCTCCATAGGACAAAGGACATCTAGCTAATGTTGCTTCCTACTCTCACTCAGCAGGAGTTATGCTCTCTCTCAGGTGTTTTTCCAGGGTGGTGTTGATGGATGTCATTGCTCACTCTCCCACTTGTGATCAGACCACTCCTGTCTGGAGGAAGCCGATCGGAGGGCCAGGGTTGGTTTGTGCCTATGGAAACAAGATTTCCTCATGTCGTGGAGCTAACTGACCCTTTATTCATCCAATAAACATGTATTGAACATGTTTTATGTGCCAGATGCTGAGGGAATACAGCGATAATAAGAAATGGTCTTTGCCTCCAGGAGCTCATAATCTACCAGAGGAGACAGAAATAAATAATTCTTAAGGGGAGAGGGTGAGAGGGGGGGTCTCACATTTGTTGATTGCCTACTTTACACCAGGTTTTAATAGGATCTTGTCATAGATGATCTCATTTATTCCCCTTGATGATCCTTTGAGCGTAGGTGGTGGTATTCCCATTTTTCAGGTGAAGAAATGAAGACTCAGAAAAGTAAGGTAACTTGCCTAGAGAGACAACAGCCAGTAAGAGGTAAAGTCAGACTTCCAAAAAATTTCTCAGCTCTATCCTATACTCTCTGTCTCTGCCAACACTGCCTTAGTTCAGACCTTCGTTGATTTTCACGTGAACGATTGCCTTATCCTCCCTCTGGCTTCCCTTTCTCTGATCAACCCTCTTAAATCTATAAACCTAAAAATCTTGTAAATCTTAAACTTGTATCCCTGCCAGAGTGGTCTGCTCAAAACGCAAATCTCACTTTTTACTTTTGTTATTCTGAATTGTTTGACTTTTTGAAAGTTGAATCTATTAACTTTTGCAATTTAAAAAGTGTGTGTGGTTTTTTTTAAGATTTTATTTATTTATTTGAGAGAATTTGAGAGAGAGAGTAGAGAGCACAAGCAGGGAGGAGGGGAGGAACAGAGGGAGAGGGAGAAGCAGGCTCCCCACTGAGCAGGGAGCCCCACATAGGGTTCCCAGGACCCTAAGATCATGACCTGAGCTGAAGGCAAACGCCCAACCGACTAAGCCACCCAGGTGCCCCTAAAAAGTGTTTTTATTTTTTTATTATTTATTTATTTACTTACTTTTAAAAAAGATTTTATTTATTTATTTGTCAGAGAGAGGGAGAGAGAGTGCGCGCTCGGTGAGCCACAACAAGGGGAGTGGCAGGCAGCGGGAGAAGCAGGCTCCCTGCTGAGCAAGGAGCCTGATGTGGGGCTCCATCCCAGGACCCGGATGTGGTGCTCCATCCCAGGACCCTGGGATCATACCTGAGCCAGAGGCAGACGCTTAACGACTGAGCCACCCAGGCGTCCCTAAAAAGTGTTTTTTGTTGTTGTTAAAGATTTTATTTATTTGACAGAGAGAGAGACAGTGAGAGAGGGAACACAAGCAGGGGGAGTGGGAGAGGGAGAAGCAGGCTTCCCTCTGAGCAGGGAGTCTGATGCGGGGCTCAATCCCAGGACCCTGGGATCATGACCTGAGCCCAAGGCAGATGCCCAACGACTGAGCCACCCAGGTTCCCCTAAAAAATGTTGTTAAATAAGAGTATAAATGTTAAAAATCTTCCCTGTTCCTCACTGTGGGATTGTGTAAGTTTCTTGGTCTGGCATTCAAGACTTTTCAAGACCTGCCTTCTTTTCCAGTCTCATTTTTTGCAATCCATCTTCTCCCATTTTACAATCTTTTTAAAAGAATTTCTTTTGGGGCGCCTGGGTGGCTCAGTCGTTGGGCGTCTGCCTTCGGCTCAGGTCATGGTTCCAGGATCCTGGGATCGAGCCCTGCGTCGGGCTCTCTGCTCAGCGGGAAGCCTGCTTCTCCCTCTCCCACTCCCCCTGCTTGTGTTCCCTCTCTCACTGTGTCTCTCTCTGTCAAATAAATAAATAAATAAATGGCCTTTTTTTTTTTTTTTAATGAAAAAGGAGGAAAAAGGGGAAAAAAGGAAGGAAGAAAGAATGAATGATCAACTACTCGTAGTACTTCTGAGATAGACCATAGTCTCTCATACTTGCATGCAGTGCCCTTGCAGTTGATCCTCCTGCCTGGAGAACTCTCACCATCCTTGTAGCTGATCTTCAAGGCCTAGCGTAAGGACCTCCTACTCCAGGCTGGACTAGGTGCTTCTCTGAGCTCCCATTACGTTCCTGTAATTACTACCTACCACATTATATTGAAAATTATCTGTATCTCTTAGACTTAATTAAAAGTTCTCTGAAGGCAGAAATCATGTCTTGTTTGTTCTTAAACCCCAGTGTTTATCTTGTGTAGTATCTGGCACCCAGTAGAAGCTCAGTAAATGTTTGTTGAATGATTCATGCCTTTAATCTCTCCACCATTGCCTGCTGTTGGTACATAGAGAACACAGGGAAGGAAGTAATACTTTCTATGGGGAGTCAGTGCATGCTATGGGAGTATAGGGAGAGTTAGGGAATGCTTCATAGAGGAGGTTCGATTTGAACCAGGCCTAGAAAGATGACTAGAATTTCATTTCACAGACAGTGGGGCAGGAATAGGCTCATATGTGCTTCACATTCATGACCTTGGCCTCATGGCCTCATGTACTACAGCCAGAAGTGCTTGGTCTAGTAGACAAAATCTGATTATGGAATGGATAAAGCACAAAACTAAAAATTCCACAGTCTTGGATTGCCCCATAATAGCATATCCAAAATTTTTATTTTCCCTCAGTGCAGAGAGATTGGCATTTCACATATTAGGTTGCCATATCTTAGGAAATACAGGCACAGCCAGCCAGCCTGCACTTTTGAATCAGTATCCCGACCACCCGGTAGAATGGAACCCTCACTTGGGTAATTAAGAAATCATGCAATGATACTGGGTTTTCTGAGTGTAGTGGGGCCATGCCACTGGGGGCCTCCAAGACTCTCACTTAGACTTCAAGCAAGAGCAGCGTCACATTTGTAAAATACAGCCTTACCTGTTCACTTCTGCATAAGATTTCATTTGAACAGTTCTGCTAAGGGGTAAAAAAAAAATTGAAGACTGCTTTTGGAATCTCTTGCAAAATGTGGTTGATAACTATTATGAATGTCCTGATGTAATAGTACTTCTGTTTTCAGAGATTGGAGTAATATTTAGTACTTGAAGAATAGGAACTATCATATTACTGACTGGAATTATATCTTAAATTTCCTGTAAGTGTAAAACAGCATATTTATTTATTTATTTATTTATTTTTAAAGATTTTATTTATTTATTTGACAGAGAGATCACAGGTAGGCAGACAGGCAGGCAGAGGGAGAAGCAGGCTCCCTGCTGAGCACAGAGCCCGATGTGGGGCTCGATCCCATGGGATCATGACCTGAGCCGAAGGCAGACGCTTTAACCATCTGAGCCACCCAGGCGTCCCAAAAACAGCATATTTAGATACTCACAGTCTTGAAAGTCATCTGATGTGGCTGAGCAATATAAGGAAGAATTTCGTTGTAACAACCTGACATTTTTAGCTCATTTAAACCTATGACAGTTTGGTAAGGTTGATACAGTTACCCCATTTTACAGATGAGGAAATTGAGGCTGAGACATTGTGACTTGCTGAAGAGTATACAGATATAAATAGAAAGAACTGAGATTAACTCCAGATTTTTCTGATTGAAGTCTGCTGTTTCTTCCATTGTATCATCTTGTAGTTCTAAGTAGACCCAGGGCCTGATGTGATGATGTGACGATGGAGAAACCTTACCACCACCTCAGTCCCTTTTCAGATAGCATTCTCAGTGTTTGCATGTTTATATGTTGGGGGTAAGATTTTGTCTTGAAAATCACTGTGTCACATTCAGCCACTACTTGGACTACCACTACTCCCTTCACAGAGGAGCAGGAAATCCTGGGTAGTCTCTTGGTGCCTTAAAGGTGGGTTGATTCAGGTTTTTCTTTTCCTCCAGAATAGCTAGTCGGCTAACAGATTTATTTATTTATTTATTTATTTATTAGTAATCCCTACACCCAATGTGGGCTCAACTTCACGACCCCAAGATCAAAAGTCACATGCTCTACCAACTGAACCAGCCAGGTGCCCTGGTTAACAGATATTTTTGAGCCTGGTTTATTTTTCACACGTAATGTTGCATGTTTATCTGCTTTAGCTTTCCAATCACATGTTTCCATTACCTGGGTGAACATGATGCAGTATGGTTTTTATAGGCACTTAGCTGAGTTATGGACAGGGATCAGATAGGATCCTCAGCCTGTGGAACAGAAATGCAGCTTTGTTAGCCAGTTTGTGTTCTTTGAACCCAAGAGCTTCCCATGGTTGTTTAAATCACAAGATTGTTCAGTATGCAAAGACTTGTTCCTTCCTGATTAGAAACTCCTTATTGACTAAGTTTACCAGCAATTCAGAATATGCTGTTGATTGGTCTTGTGCTTACTCTCCAGGTTACACTGGGAAGGTGAGCTGCAGTTCACCGTGAAGGTGCAGTTTTGGCCTTTTGACTGATATTTTTCCCCTCAAGTGTGGACTAAGCACAAATACAGTTTAGAAGCTAAAAATCAGAGCCTACTTAAAATAGTTCTCAGTAGTTTTTTTGGTTGGGCACTGTCACTTATGCCTACCTTCACCTCGCACGTAAGAAACTCAGATGGTATATTTATTCATGTGTGCCGCTTTTCATTCCTCGCAAGAATGTGCTTTGTGGCTTGGAATGACAATATGGAGGTAGTGTCAGATTGCTGGTAGGTTTCTTTGGCTGCAAATTCTCCTTGCATACCAGGGTTGAAAGTACGGAACTCTTTTCTTTTTCTAAAAAAATAAGATACTGTGGAAAGAGAACATTGGTCTGTTGGTTTTCAGGGAGGGCTTGAAAATTTCAGCTTTTCACTTGTTCCCTGAGATGTAGATTTGTAGGATTATAACCTAAAGCAAAGACCTCCAAAGTTGTAGGCTATAGAACATAAGATAACTTTTCACCCCTTAGAAGTTATACGTCTCTGCTATGAGTTGTTGATAAGTTCAGGGCCCCTCGAAGATACCACAACTCATCATGGTTGTTGAATGTACTTTGGAGGTTCCATTGAGGATGTAATTTCTTATTTTTCATGTTAATTGTAGACATCTACAAGGTCCTTGTAACTCCCAGTCTGTTTTCCGGAACCATTTTACAAGGTGCTTTTACAGAGCAGCAAGGGGCTAAGGGCTATAGGCAGACGTGTAGACACATTGTCTACTCTTGCAGGATTAATTTTTTGTATTATACCTTTTGATGTTATTCAGCCTGCATTGAGTTCATGATTATTCAGTTTGCCAAGAAGAGTATGAGTTAGAGAACAAATGCAGAGTGCTCAGGCTATGGAGGGTGCATTTCTATCTCCAAGAGCAAGCATCTGCATGTAACCCAAACCATCTTAGGGGGTGGGTGGGTGTGTGTGTTGGGGAGGGGAGAATAAGATCTTTAGTAGCAAGTTTTTCTAACCATTTATGTCATTTTTATGCTCTAGTGACTTGGTTTCTTTGTTCTTTCAGGTAAATATGCAGAGGACATTGTTGGAGAGCTCTTTACTCAGGCAAATACCTTTGCCTCTCGGGTAAGCTCCCTCGCTGAGAGGGTCGACCGCCTACAAGTTAAAGTCACTCAGCTGGATCCCAAGGAAGAAGAAGGTAAGGAAGCTGAGCTCAGCATTTGTAGGCTTTGCTGAGCAGTTTCTTAGGATTTTTTTCTCCTGATTTATAAAAAAGTGAGGGGAAAAAATCACAGAGACCTGTGGAGTTCTGCTTTGAAATGACACAAGCCTGGGTGGTGTAAAGAAACCTTTTTAGCTCTACCACACCCCCACACGCTCCCTTTCTCCCATTCCCCCAATTCTTGCTCAAATCCCCCCTCCCCCAATCGTATTTTGTTACCATAAAAGTACTTGGAAGATTCATTCCTCCTAAGGAGAGGCCTGCTAGGTCTGGCCACATAGTAAACCTTTGTGTTGCCTCATTTTGTTCAGTCGTGAAATGGCTGGGCTGCTGACAGCCTTGTGGGGCTTCCCCAGAGGGGGAGAAAAAAAAAAGCCTGGCTGCAGACAGGCGCAGCCAAGACACGCAGCAGCTGAGGCCTCTCAGACTGGTGTGACTCAGTGTTTGCTCAGATAGCCTGTCGTCCATTTTCTCCTGCCTTCCATCTTCTCTCAGTGTCACTGCAAGGAATCAACACCCGGAAGGCCTTCAGAAGCTCTACTATTCAAGACCAGAAGCTTTTTGACAGAAACTCTCTCCCAGTACCTGTCTTGGAAACATATAACACCTGTGATACTCCTCCACCTCTCAACAATCTTACCCCTTACAGGTAACCTGGCTAGTTCCTCCCTTTGTTGACCTGTGGTTAACAGCACTAGATTGACTTTTTATTGAAAGATGTTTACATCAGAGGATTGTATCCAAAAGCTTACTACCTACCCCAGAGTTGTTTGTGGCAGCAGCAGGTAATGTTTACCATATAAACACTTGTCACTTATTATTGT
This sequence comes from Phoca vitulina, assembly GCF_004348235.1. NCBI lineage: Eukaryota > Metazoa > Chordata > Mammalia > Carnivora > Phocidae > Phoca > Phoca vitulina. The sequence goes on from NW_022589705.1 coordinate 80,772,582, forward strand.
TTGGTTTCTGAAATTCATAGTAAATATAATATATATTGGAAGTTTGCTATAGCATTGCATGCGGCAGAGTTTAGTTTGGTATAAGCCAGGTCCATTTTGGATTCCATCCAAGGAATTTAGTTATTATAGAACCAAAAGGACTTTGTTACAAAGCAGTCCTAGAGCATGCATCCCAGGGGCAACATTCTAGCAAGGCTCCCACTTACTCGGAAACCACTAGATTACCAGATGTTTGGGTGTGTTAGTGGGGCTAGCTTTGTGGACTGGCTGCTCTGGGCCCTCAGGGTCCTTCCAAAGCTTAAGGAATAATTGGCATTCTTCCAAATGAGTGTCGTTCACTTTGTTTAGAACATCCTTTTGACATTCCCTCTGCAAGGACCTATACGGCTGCAGCTAAACTTGAGAAAGCAGGTAGCCTTATAGACAACTTAAAGCCCCTCCCCCCTTCAGTGGTCTGTAGTGCGATCATCCTGCAAAAAACCACTGAGCAGGGGCAGAAAGTGAATATTTATCTTGCTTGTATCCATAAATATCTTTGGAACAGGTAAAAAGTAATTACAGATAGCTGGAGGCAGATGTCTTCTGCAAGACATGGGTGTACTGCAAAGTAGAATGTGTGTGTGTGAAACTCAAGGACACCCACCTGATCCAGGGAGCTGGGAAATAGGAGCATGGTAGCTATTCACACAGATAAAAGTACATAGCATCTATCCCATAGCGTCTGTCCTTTGTTATTACTGTGTAAAATTATGTTTGTACCTTTGCTTTCAAAGGGACTAGCTAGCAGAGCAGGACAGAGATTTGACTCTGTAGCTTCCGTCATTTATCGAGGTGGATTTGGGCAGAGGGGTTTCAGGGCACGGAGAGAGTGTACACTTGATACTGAAGGGAGTGTGATGTATGACATAGGGCTTGTGTAATAGGATAGGGTAAACAAATGATATTAAGACAAGTTTATTTTTCAGTTAATGGTATTTTCCTTTTTATCATTCTTCTCTCAATTATCTGGATTTGGCCTAACAGAAATGAGCAGTGGTGTAGCTAACTCAGAACAAGATTTAATATAAAAATCATTAGTGTTTGATTTGGAAATGCTTTCTGTGTGTCGTGACAGGCCAGGGAGTAGAATTGCCTTTCTAATTCTTTTTAGTTTAGAATAGTGCTAAAATAAATGTCCACCCCGAGCACATGCTTTCTAGAAAGAGAGAGACTTAGTCATGCCAAAGTGCAGGGTTCCATCCAGTCATCAAGTCTGGCAGGTAACCCTTACATGGATACTCAGTAGCTCTCTCGGTACTTCTGTCACAGCCACTAGAAGATGGTAATTAAATCTCGTCATCAAACAGCTGTCCATCTGTTCTCACTGGGGCCCCCTTGTGGTTGGGGGGTGGGGTAGGGGATGTGGAGCTATTCTAGAAGGGAGCAAGAAGGTGGATTGCTATGGTTACCTGTTTTTACAGAGGAATAACGGCTGCACACATATATGGTTTCATGGGTATATATCTATACATAATGTACACATGTGCACCTCCACATTGGTGTACAGGTTTCAGGTGGGTGGGAAGCCACTAGTGCTTCCTAGAGAGTCCTGGGGAATTGGTGGGAGAAGAGGAACCAATGGCAGAAATCCCCTCTGATGTGCCAGGATATCAGGACATCCTCAGGGAGATGTCTGTAGGCATGCAGATCATTAGAAATAATCAGGATCCCTGCTGCTCTAGCCTATTCTTGCCCTGACCATGCAAATTCCTCTACCAGGAATTGAAAGTAAGGCTAAGTTTCTTAAAAAGCCAGATAAGTAAAGAGGTGCCATTCAGGGGGCATTGGAATGCTGGTGGGGAAGAGGAAATATGCAGTCAATTTGAATGACTTCTTGATTCCTCAGTGTAAAAACTGCTAACTGGTAGGTATTTGGAATATTGGATTTGGTTGGGAGCTCATCTGTCTACTGACAGCTACTTGTCTTCATTTCTATCCCAGGGACGATGGGAAAGAGGCACTCAAATTCTACACAGACCCTTCGTACTTCTTTGATCTTTGGAAGGAGAAGATGCTGCAGGACACCAAGGATATCATGAAAGAGAAGAGAAAGCATAGGGTGAGGGGAAAGGGGCCTCTGTTCTGCACATCAGTAGGCACGATTGTGGAGGGGGGATAAAAAGGAAGCCAGTCTTATATGAAGTAATCATTCCGAGTGGCTGCTTGCTTGGATGCCAGGTGAAACTCTTTAAAAAATGTGTCCACTCCAAGCACAAGCAAGATGAAAGTATAAATCACACCAAAAATGTGTTTGTTCCCCCTAGCGCTATTAACAATTGAGTATATTCAGGCTGAGTTTTAGAAATTGACTTTTCTATTCACCATTTATTTCTCTTGCAATTTGCACCTGACTCTGCTGGACACTCAAGCTAGGCTGGTCCCTTCCCCGCCAGTTTTGCAGCTCATTTCTCAGCAGCACAGGGCTCTACAGTGTTTGATTTACAAACAGGAACAGTTTAACACCTTCACTACTGATTGGGTGGGGTGGGATGAGGGCATAGGCCTAGTTTTGGGAGCCGCTCCTCTCCCCTTAGACCTCCAGTGATGTGTGTAAGCATATGACCTACCAGTTGCAACCTCACAATCCCATTAGCATGGCTGCCGGGAGGCCCAAGAGAGCACCAGGGGCGAGTGCAGCTGCACAGGCTGAGAACTCCTTATTGGTAGTTTGATTTTGTTTTGTTAACTATTTCCTTATATTTGTCCCAGAGACAGTGACTGATCTTCGTGGCAGAGCGAGTGACAAATAGCTTTTTACTAACTTCCTAACAATTAGAGCTGCTCAGAAACATGAATGAGTTACCCCAAGAGGTAGTGAGTTTCCCATCTGTAGAGGTGTCTGAAGGTTGGATTGAGTGAATGTGTTTGACCTTGGGAGGTGGTTTGGACTAGATGACCTCTAGGTCATTCCAAAACCAGTAATTCTGTAAATTCTCTAGTTAGTGTATGTTGCCTAGGCAAATCATTTCTTGGGTGTGCATCCCTGAAGGTGGATGGAATTTTAATGAAGGACTTTGGAATAATGTTTTACAAAGGCTTTTCTGTTTCTTTTCATTATAGAAAGAAAAGAAAGATAATCCAAATCGAGGGAATGTAAATCCACGTAAAATCAAGACACGGAAGGAAGAATGGGAGAAGATGAAGATGGGACAAGAATTTGTGGAATCCAAAGAAAAGCTGGGGCCTTCTGGGTAGGTGATGCCTTCGTTTTATTGGTAGCATTCTTCGAAGGGCCTGGGGCCCTGGGGGCGATAGTCTGACAGCTCTGGTGTGACACCTTTCACACCCCCCTGAAGTCTGGCTGTGTGGCTAAGATCAATACAACTATGAATCAGCTACCTGAATGTGCATCCATCTGGTGATTAAAATTTGCTAAATAAATCAAGAGACTCGGCAGTTTGAATGAGGTGACCGTAGTAGTCTAGAAAAGAAAGCCCATGGCTTCGGATGCCCTTGCTCTGCCAGACACTCGTATGTCCGTGGGCCTCAAAGGAAAAACTGGAAAGAGAAGAAAAGTGGTCTTGGGAGCTCTTTGCCTCCAGAGCATTGATTTGAAGGTCGTGCCTAAGAGCTGGGCATTTCACAGGAGTGGAGAGGGCCAGGCAGAGAATTTGTGCACATCACCAAAGTAACTTTTCAGTCAGGCTTTGTCAGTCTCGGGAGAGAGGCTGGCCAAGGGACTGAAAGCAGACCTCAGAGACAGTGTGGGAAAGGTCGCTCGGCCACTATTGAGGCTATATATCTCCATGGGGAAACAGTAGATGTCAGTCTGACCCATTTCCCAATACCGAATCACACTGGAGGTTTAAAAGGAAAAAAAAAATTGGTTTTGAGCTTGGTTTGATGCTTATCCTGGTGTCTGACCTGTGTGACATTCAAAGCCAAGTCACCACGACTGCTTGGCATGAGTGTTGCCCTGGTTTTTTTCTCTAAATACATTGCATCCTGGCTGTCAGAGAACCATGCCAGCCTATGCCGGGTGTCTAGGAATGATAAAAGGAAAGAGTTGAGTTGTTCTTGCTTTTAGGAATAACTCTACCATGAAAATCTTGACTTTTAAAAATCTTGACACTTCTGACACTTGTTCTTCCTGCATTAAGAGATTTGTTTTCAAGAGTGAGGAAGATGGTGAGAGAAAAAATGAACCTTTCTCTCTACAGGGAAATCAGCCCTGAGGGTACCTTCATTACCTTCACCTCCCAGTAAAAGGGGCCATTTTGTTCCATGGCCCCATCCTGTTCAGACAGGCCTTGTCCTGGGTTCTATGACTGTGAGGCCAGAATCTTGCACGTTCAGAATGCCAGATATTATGTGTTTGGTTTCTGTGGTGTTTGTGTGTGGAATGGGGCTGGTGAAAATGAGGACTTTGCCTCCCATTTTCCTGTTGTCCAAGAAGTTTGGGTTTGGGCTACATGGCAGGTCTGCCTGGGTATGCTTGTTGGTGAACCTATAAAGAGATGTACCAAGCCTACAGGGCTCCAGGCCTTGGGGATTTTCTGTATCAGAGTATCATTTGATTCGTTAGTTCCCTCCAACTCTCTTCTCTCCAGGGTCTGTCTGAGATGAGTTCTTTAGAACCCAGCAGTGGTGGAGAGAAGGGGGAGATGGAACAGAACCAACCATATTTTGCTAGCTACTGTTTGGTGTATTTGTGTCATTTGGAGGTTTGTTGTTCACCCAAGGCCCAGTGGTCTGAGGGGCAGGTTTTCATGAGGCACAGGCCCTAGCACCCTCCTTAAGTTGGCAGCTTGTCGTGTTGGCTAAGAGAGCTGGCAGGGAGACCGAGTCTAGCTACCACACAGCAACTTGTATTTGTCCTCAGCTTGGTTTTGCAATCAAATGCCTCCTTGGCCTTTGAGTACTCCAGAGGCTTGCTGACCTCCAAACCAGGCTGTGTGCCAGTCACGTGTTTGCAGCTCACTAGCCTTGGGGCTTGGCTTTGCCCTTTGCCACAAGATAGACTTTGGGATTTGGGTATAGGCTGCTCTTAACATTTGGGAGAGAATTTGAAAGAACTGCTGGGTTTGACAAGTCCAACCAGCCCTGGGAAAGGAACAGCATGGTCTAGATTATCTGTGTTGAATCCCATTCCTCTGAATCCAGCAGGAATATCTGGGAGATATTTAACAATAGAATTTAGTCCTAAATTTTAATCCTGAATTTAGTCCTAAAATAAAATTTCGGAATAGCAGAAAATATGTGGGGAATATTCTTACTTCTTTCTTCCTAAAAGCTTTTGTATCAAATGCATTTTTGTAGGGTCTTTTAAAAAAAAAACATGAGAGTACCACTCACACTTTTTAAATGACAGTTTTGGCATGGGGTTCATCTTCAGGTACCCACCCACCTTGGTGTACCAGAACGGCAGTATTGGCCCTGTTGAAAATGTGGACGGAAGCAGCTACCCACCGCCACCGCTGTCAGACTCCACTTCTCCACCTTCTCCTTCCTTCTCTGAGGATAGCTTGCCTCCCCCACCAGCAGAATTCAGGTAAATGGTACTCTTTCTCCTGTCACTCTGCGTGGTTACATACTCAAGAACAAAATAAGTGTTCTTCAGGGCGCCTGGCTGGCTCAATCAGTGGAGCGTGCGACTCTTGATCTCAGGGTTGTGAGTTCGAGCTCCGTGTTGGGTGTAGAGATTACCTAAAAAAATAAAATCTTAAGGAAAAAAAATAGAACAAAATAAGTGTTCCCAATTCAGGGCAGGACCAGTAAAATAACTTGAGGCAAGTCTGTCTAGAGAATAGAAATAATTAACATTTTATTAAGTGTCTGTAAGGTGCCAGACATTATGCCAAACACTGTATGTGTTGCTTCATCCTCACAACAGCCCTCCTGAGGTAGGTACCCATTTTACAGATGAGTAAATGGTGAGGCACAAAGAGGTCAGTGAATTTACCTAAGGCCACACAGCCAGTCAGAGGCAGAGCCCTGACTGGAAAACAGGTCATTCTGTCTGCAGTGCCCGTATTCTTAACTAGTAGCTATACTGGAACAACTAGAGATCACCAACTTATCTCTTGTTGTTTTTACTTAGCTTTAACTCAGCATGAAATGAAGTGGTGTAATCTGCTGTCCTTAAAATATTTAACAGACACCTTGCCCAGTTATCTAGAAACCTAGCAGTCATTCACCTTTCTACCCTGTTCTGGTTCATTTCACTGCTGGAAAGAATGGAACAAAGGAAAAGGGAGGTGAAACTTAGACTCTGTCCGTACTGCTATGTGGCAGAGGTGTACAGGGGAAGTTAGAAAGTAATGGCTGAAAGGGGGTCTGTCTGAGGAATGTTCAGATTCAGTGTTTGCTCAGTTACTTTTCCCTTTCTGATGCCTGACAAATGAGAGCTTTGAAAGGTACACTTTTCTCCTTGGATACTGTTTCATCAGAGATTGGATATGTTGAGGACCCCTCAGATGGATACCTAAAGTGGTGTTGTAACCCCTCCCCCTAACCCAGCCCCGTTCTTCTTGGCTCTTGAAACCACTCATCCCAGATCACTTCCTGCTGGTTGCCCTGTCAGATGCAGCTCAGGCTTGAAGGTCTGTGGAAAATTCCAGGATGGACGCTTTTTTCTAAGGAGTAACTATTAGTGGAGGGCAGGTACAAAGGTGGAAAAAGAAATCCTTCAGCCTCACACATGGCCTGAGACCCTGCAGCTGCAGCCAAGCATACCTGACCCGGGAGAGGCGCGCCTGAGTCGTCTCTCAACCCGGGTGGAGTCTGGTGGCACATTCATTTCCCATCTCTGCTGACCCTCAGATCCTCATCCCTTCTCAGGATTTTCCACATGAACACTGGAGGTGCATTTACCTAGATCTGTGCCCTGCTCAGGTTTGGTCAGCTTGGCTTGGGTTTCCTGCCCTCACAAGATCTGGTGAATGATAATAGCCTGAGGAATAGAGCCCAGTGGGTGGGTGATGTTTGGATTTTTATTCCAGTTCTTCTTTTATTCCATTTCCACCCTCTTGCATGCCTTCTTGGTCCTGGTTCCAGGATTAAACTAACTGACTGTCCCTCCTAGAGGAGGGTTCAGGAGGGTGCCTTCCCTTGGAAAGCTGGAAGGTTTGAGGGGGACCTAGGAGATGACCTTGGCCAACCCTTACCTGATAGAGGAATCCCAGTCTAAACTTTTTTCAATAGCTTTTCTCAATTTCTGCTTACATTCCTTTGCTGATGAGAAGCTTACTGCATTATGAGGCTGCCCATTGTATTGTTGGTCTGTTCTGACCATTCTCAGGTTTTTTCTGTTTGAGCTAAAATGAAATGATAGTAGTCAACCAAAATGAACCTAAGCTCGTAGATAAGGTTTATTAGAGGTGTACGTTTGCATGCGGAGCGTGATGGTGGGTCTCTTCTTTGTCCTTTTAGCTGCCCAGCAGACAGCAACCAAAGAGGGCCTGGCTTAGCCGGACCCAAAAGATCCAGCGTGGTCAGCCCAAGCCATCCACCACCAGCTCCTCCTCTGGGCTCTCCACCAGGCTCCAAACCCGGGTTTGCCCCACCACCTGCCCCTCCGCCTCCGCCTCCAATGATGGGCGTTCCACCCCCCCCACCGCCTGGAGGATTTGGGTCTCCAGGGACCCCACCACCACCTTCACCCCCATCTTTCCCACCTCACCCCGATTTTGCTGCCCCTCCGCCTCCTCCCCCACCACCCGCAGCTGACTACCCAACTCTGCCACCACCTCCCTTGTCCCAACCAGGAGGAGGCGGTGCACCTCCCCCTCCCCCTCCTCCCCCTCCTCCGGGGCCCCCTCCTCTCCCTTTCAGTGGTACAGAAAGCCCATCTGTCGCACCACCACCACTTTCTGATGCCACCAAGCCTAAGTCCTCCTTGCCTCCTGTGAGCGATGCCCGCAGCGACTTACTTTCAGCCATACGTCAAGGTAATTCCCAGTGCTGGGTCCTGGACCATGAGGCCTTGTCTTTCTGCAGCCGGATGACTGGTTGGAGGGTGGGCTAGGGGTTCTGTGCCCTTCCTAGGGGATAGCTTTCATTGGGTGGGGAGAGATTGGGTGGGACCTCAGGCCTCAGATCAGCCTGAAGAAAGGCTTCACTCTAAAAATATGGAGTGGTAGATTTCTTTCCACCTTAGTTTAAAGTAAAGGATTCTTGGGGCCTTGGATGGCTGTCAGAAGAGCAGGCGACTCTTGATCTTGGGGTTGTGAGTTCGAGCCCCACCTTGGGTGTGGAGATTACTTTAAATAAGTAAGTAAAGTAAAGTAAGGGATTCTTAACTTGGGTCTTTGAACTCCTTGACAAGAAATGTTTTGCCTGTGTTTGCATTCATTTTGTGCCCCAGAGAAAACCAAGCATCACTACCCTAGAAGGTACTTCTCTGGCCACACTCAGTCATGTCCTGTCCTCTACTTTTGTGCCTTTCATATCCTTCCTCCCTTTTCTCTTTCCCCTTTCTCATCCCATCCTCCCCTTTTTCTCCTATTCCCCTTCCCTCCCTTCTTTCCCACCTTCCTGCCCTCCCTCATCACCTCACCCTTGTGGAACATTTATTCTCTTTTCTGTCAGAGGTCAGGTCTGGTCCCAGTGGGTTAGAGTGGTTTCTTCTGTTTGTGAGCCTTCTGGAACTAAAGGATTGTCTGGGGGAGATGAGTTGGGGCAGCTGAGCTCAGCGATAATCAATGAACTGGGCAGACTGAGTGCCCAGTGGGTACGATTCGGTGACCCCTCCCCACCTAGAGCCTCAGTGAGAAGTACCATCCTCACCAGCCTGATATGTGGAAAAGGAAAGAATGACAGGCTTCCTTTCCAACACGCCTACAGCACCGGGGCCAGAATTGGATAAAGCCTCATCCTTCCTTCTTTTCTTGCTTCCCCCTTTCCCTCTTTGCTTTCTCAGAGGATCCTTCTTCCCCCCACCGCCTTTCCCTGACTCCGTCCACCCCTGGCCACTCCCCCTTCCTCGGTCCTGTGTGGATCCTGAGACCTTTTGAGATTGACTCGCCTTCTAAACCCTTCTCTCTCTCTCTCTCTCTCTCTTATATCAGGTTTTCAGCTGCGCAGGGTTGAGGAGCAGCAGGAACAAGAGAAGCGTGATGTTGTGGGCAACGACGTAGCCACCATCTTGTCCCGTCGGATTGCCGTGGAGTATAGCGACTCGGAGGATGATTCCTCTGAGTTTGATGAGGACGACTGGTCGGATTAACTCTTTTCTGCCTGCTGCCCACCTCCTTTTTCTTCCCTCCTGCTGCCTTCTTTGATGCATATCCGAACAGTCTAATGGGGGAAAAGGGAGGAAAAAAGAATTTCAAGGGGCCAAAGTCTTCCCTGAAGCAACCAAAGATATATCCAAGTGCTTCCTCTAAATCAACATATATTTTCCCATCTCCCCATGGACAGGCCCCATGGGCTCCTGAGATTCAGTAGCTGAGATGTTCCCTCTTCCCTTCAAGTGACTGTTGCATATTGAAGAGAAGGAAAAACTCCCAAGCAGATCCCTTTGATTAGGTTTAGATTGGAGTTGGTACCTTCCCCTGGGAGCCATCTTCAACTGTGGTCTCCTTCCAAAATCCTTACCCTTCAAATAATGCCAGCCATCTTCTGGTCCTAAAGCCTGCAGGGGCACGGCCAGCCCCTTTCCCATGCACTGAGAGGGCTGAGCAGGCCACATGCCCTAGCAGCCAGACTGCCACACTTTTCTGCCCTGGTCAGCAGGGGGAGCTTCCTTTTGCTAAGCCATCTCTATGTCTGGATGCCCTTTATTCTAGGAGCCATCAGGCCCTAAAGAGTGTCTCCCCCTCTGCCCAGAAATGGTGCCTTTCTGAAGGCTGAAGTTGTTGCCTCCTTCCCAGTCTCCCTCTCTAGGTGTTCAAGTGTCCTTTAAATGCCCCTCCCTCACTACCAGGTGCTCTAGGCACCACAGCCCAATTCAGACCTCTAATAGCCATGACCAAACTAGCCCTGACACGCAGGGATCTGGACCTCTGCCGACTGTCAGCAGCCAAGCTTAGAGACTTGGAACTGCAGAACTGGAAGAATGGTGGAACTCCTTGGATCTTATGCTCCTAATGATGCTGAAATCTAGAAATGGGAAATGACTTGCTCCGGGTCACACATTGGATGGTGACAACTCTAGAGCCCAGAATTCCTGATTCCAAGTCACCTCTGCCTTCTGGGACCAAATAGTGGGCACTTGCTGGAGACGAGGCAGAACAGTCTTGGCTCTGTGCTGCTCCAGACCTCACCATAGGTGGGAGTCCCAGTAGGAGGGCTCAGAGCCAGTGCCAGGCCTGTCTGTGCTGCTCAGACCCTTATAGCCTGTCTTACAATTCTCTGCTCCCCCTTTACTGTCACCACTGAACCACATGGCCTTGGGAGCTGCCCTCCTGGGGGACCAGAGGTAGTGAGAGAAGGAAGGGGGTACGCAGCTTTGACAGGTGCTGTTTTCAATTCCTCTGCAACTCGTCCCCCTTTTATTTCCCCAATTTAAGCATAGATTCTGCCAACTGTAGAAACTTCAGTCCCTCAGGCTGGTGGCTGCCTCAGGTAGCTGCCTAGGGGGGCCTGGCAGCCGTGAGGAGGGCTGAAAGGCAGAGGGGCTCTGGGTCTTGTTTCCAGCTCCTTCCTCACTGTGTGCAGTGATGTTCCCTCCCTCACTCCCCCTGTTCCCAGAGCTAATACACAGGTGCTATTATTCAGAAAAAAACTGGTCAGCTTTGGCCAACAGTGAGGTTTCTTCTCTTCTGCCCTAACTATTGTGTAGCCTCTTATGCTGAAACCGGCTTCTCCTGGCTTCTCCAGCTTTCAGAGCCCTGAAACAAAGAGAAACAGGATCTGTCTCTACCCAGCACAGCAAATGGTTGTAGTAATTGCCAAAGCCCTCATAAACCCCTCCGGCTTGAGGAGAGTGTGTAATCATGGGTACTACCGCTGTGCCCTGGCTGGATGCTCCCCCTCTGCCTTCTTTCCTTGAACTCTGGCGTGGGGACTGAGCCTCTAGGGGCCAGCATGCCCTCCTGCTGGGGCCGCTGCAGAATTTCCCTCCTCCCCCTCCCCAGTCAGGTGTCTGTGGCACAGGGCTGGCACCATGCTCCAGTGCTGAGCATACCAAGCGGTGTGTGCCCCCACCTTGCTTCCCGCCTTGCACTTTGGAAGCTGAAGGTGCTTTCCTTAGAACCCTAAAATGGCTGTTGAAGGTGTCCCTGGCTGCAGCCCAGCAGTGGCTGGAGAGGCAGGTGGAGGGCAGTGGTTCTCCCAAATAGAAGTCCTGGGGCCTGGCCAGGCCAGGGTTTGGGCCTAATGGTTTTGACTAAATTACCCCCATCCCCCTCCTTTCCGGAAAAGGGGGAGCGAGCACCACTTGCTATCATTCTGCTCTGACCTTGAAGGGGGCGGTGTTGGCCTGGCTTCTGGAATGGACACAGTCCGCCCTGGAAAGGGCTGGGGGCAGAAGGGGGGGGGGCACTGCCTGCGGAAGGTAGGATTAGATCATTAGCTCAGTGACCTCCTAGGGTTTCGATGTGCTGTGTTCTCATCCTACAGCTGGTTCGGTAATGATCTGCAAGTCCCGGAGAGCAACAGCACCGCTCTGCCTGGCGCCCTCATTAAAATCCATGCAGCCAAGCTCTGCGCTTTGTAGCAGCCGGCCTTGCGAAGCCGAGGAGAAACCTCCTCGGCTCGGGGGGGCTGGGGACCCAGTCAGCCCAGAGGCCCTCTGGGCTCTATTTATGCGTATGCGCACCAAAAACAAAAACAAAAACAAAAAACCCACATAAAACAACAACAACAAAAAACCCCACTTCTTTAAACCCAGAGCCCTTTAAGATGATAAAGGACCCTTTGCAGGTAATTGTGTGTCTTTGGAATCCTGTAATTGTAGAATGCAAAGTTTAATGATTTAAACTGGGCCGAGGTTGGTGAGAGTGTGGGACAGTGGCTCATAAGGACTCTTAAGCGCTGAAGCCAAGGAGCCACCTCCCTTCCCTAGTCTGCCCAGCCCAGGGGACCTGCCCCCATTCCTGTGGCCCAGGGACCCAGCTTCCAGTCGGCATGTCAGAAGTGACTTGCGGCTTCACCCTGCTTGTGAGGACTACATTCCAAAGGAGCAGCCGCAGGGGGGACGCAGGCTCTGCCATCCCTTGGAGTCAGAGCAGCTGGCCCAAGCTCCAGCTCGCCTCCAGCGGAAGCTCAAGCGCCCTCAGAAACGACCCTGGCCAATGTCACCGCAGAGCCGAGGTGGTGTTGTCAGGGCTAATGTGAAATCTCTTCCCGTGGCGCCGGTCCTCCGGCTCTGCAGCGCCAGCTTGGACAGATTGAGGTCTCTGTGGCTTTGGTGACCCTGCTTAAGCATTCCCACCGTGTCCCAGCTTTGCTCTCGCCTGCCTCCCTCCGCAGCCCCCCTCACCTGACCTCGGGGCCTGGGGAGGGGGCCAGCGCCCCAGGGCGAGGGGCTTTTGCTCAGGAGAGATGTCAGGCCTCCTGGGGGCATCAGGCTTTGAGCTCTGCTGGGGTCCAGCAGACCTGGGACCAGGTGTCACTAGGAGATATGCCTCATTCTGTGCCTCAGTGAGGGCTAGGGAACAATTCTGTTATTGTATTAACTTGACTGAGTTAACTCACTTGAGAAACTAACCAATTTTTACTTTCTGTCTAGAATGATGTACATGTAGGAGAGTCAGCTGTAATGCTCCCAAAGTGCCTTGTTTTCTCTGATATAAATATATTTATAAGGACCTATTCCAGTGGATTCTTGGGTGTGTTTGCCACATCAATTTTAGGGAGTGGGCATCTATGTAGTAGGGATACAGTCTGGAAGTGGGTCCTTCTCCCCTGAGGGTGGGAAAGGAGATTCCGTTAGAGATCTGGGAGGGTGGGGTTAAACCAAACCCCTGAGGTGACCCCTTCCTCTTCGCCCTGCTCCTCTTAGGCCCTTAGGAGGACGTCCAGTTTTTTAAAGCCCTGTGGCTCCAAGCCTGGTCTCCTTTGTTTCCCTGCCAGGCTCATGTGTGGACCACGTCAGCACCCCATGACCTGAGGATTCCATGTAACGATTTTATATTATACATGCAAATATGTAAATGCCAACATTTTAAATAATTTGATAAATCTTTGTAGCTACTCAGCCACCTCTGGTGTGTGTGTGTGTGTGTGTGTGTGCGCGTGTGCGCGCGCGCACGCAACAAAGTGGAAGGGGACAACATCGATAGCCGCAGGTGGCGGCCTGAGCTCTGGAGGGAGGGCTGGCGTGGGCAGGCTCGAGGAGCAGGAGGCCTCGGGGTCTGGATGGTGCATCCTGCGTGGGAGGTGGAGGTGAAGGCCGGAAACCACTTTGGTTTAGGAGGAGACCCAAGTTGGGGGACTTAGAAGCCCAGGTCCCCAGGCCCTCCATCAGGCGGAAGAGCAGCACTGGCAGAATGCTGATGTTGCCTCCCAACATCTGGCTGGCATCTTGTCTGCCTCTCAGACCCAAGCAACTTACCTTAAATAGAATGATTTTCAGTGGAATCGGATAAAAAGTTCAGGCTGCTGTACACCCCCTCTCCTGCCTGGGAAGGCGAAGGGGCTGGGTTTCTATTCTGACCCAAAAAAATGACCTACCCAGGAAGCAACGGTTGTTCCGAGCACAGCTGCTGCGGGTGACTGTCCCTGGGGGTAATTTATGGGCAGACACCCAGTTCCAGTTCCGGGCCCAGCGGACGCAGTGGGGTGGCCCCGGGAGAGGGGCGGGGAGCAAGGTTGGTGACTCCGCTGGTCACGCCTGCTGTTCGGGGAGAGAGAGGCACCCACTGGCGTCCCAGGAGAGGGGGCAGAAGTTTTGAATTGTCAGCAACTGCTGCGCCAGGCGCGCTGAGCTCATCGCTGGAGGTGGGGGTGCAGGGGAGGGGGCGCGGGAGCCGGCTCGCCCCGCCGGAGCCCCTCGCTCCACCCTCCGGCTCAGGCCTGTGTTTAGTCAGCACTTGGCTTCCCGAGGCCGGTGACTGACAGGCAGCCAGACGCCCGCCCTGGGAGAAGACAAAATGGTGGTGTCGGGAGCCGCCCTTGCTGGGGAAGTGGAGGGGAGGAATGTGGTTCTGGGAAGCAGGCGGCCGCGGCTTAAATTCCGGCTCCTCCGCTTGGGAGCTGTGACCCCGCGCTGCACCTCTCAGGGCTAATCCTGAGAAGAATGAGCATGTGCTGAGTGCCTGCTACCTGCCCAGGACTGCACGCGCTCCATTTCGGCCCTAGGAGGGAAGGGTGTCATTGTGCACGTGAGAAAAACAAGTTCGGAGGTTGGGTCGCCGCAGACCGTGCAGCTGGCCGGGAGCAGAGCCACACCTCAGACCCCGGTCTCCCTCAAGCCCGAGATCGTGCTGTCCGCCATGCAGCCTCAACGGCTTTCGGGTTCTCTCCGGTCCGGAACCACGGGGTTCGGTGTCCGAGGGGGCGCGTTACGCTTTCCCGTCCTGCTCTACCCCACCCTCTGGCGCCCACTTTCACGGGGCACCGTTATTCGTGCTCCCGCTTTGAAATCAAGCGGGCCGGCCTGAGGGCCCGACTGTCCTGGACCCTGAAGTTGGAAGGACCTCGCACCCTGAGCTGCCTGGGAACAAAGTGGGCTTCCCACGTGCGGGCTGGGGCTTCCCCCAGACACACGGTGCTCAGGGCACGGCGCGCACGTTCAGCCACAAAGACCCGGAGACACACACAAGGCGACACCTAACACGTGAGCGGGCACACACGGGATCCCGGGCCCAGGGACACGTGCACACTCCGTACACGGAGCCCTGCCCTTGTGCAAACAAGGACACAGACCGGCACACAGTTACAGGAACACATCATCGCAGGCGAGCCTCACTCGGTCCTCGCCGGCCCCCCGCCTTCGCGCTGCCGCCGCCAGCTCCTCACTGCCCCCTCCTGGCCGCCCAGGGACCAGGGCAACCTGGCACCGTTTCCTGTGAGTTCGCCTCTGGGGTGGTTGTCCGCTAGCTCCCTTCGTAGCGAGGCTGGGAGCAGTTTCAGGTGCTCCTCATAGTCCCTCTGCCCCAGGAGATGAGGGTGTCTAGAGGGAGGTCTGAAGCTGGAGGACAAAAAAAAAAGGAAAAAAAAAGGCTCTCACACCCAAAGGAACCTCTGGCGGTAGAATCCTCAGCACAGTGGTGGCGGGAGGCCTGCATAGCTCCGCTCCCCCTCAGCAGGCAGCCACCCCGCCTTTACCTCGGCAACTGTGCACGCACCTGCTCCCACTGTATACGTATTTAAAGAGAAGCCGACTTCCGGGCCAAGAGGTCAGAGGTCAGGTCTTCCAGCTCCCACGTTGCTGCTCCCTCTCTGGGCTTCAGCTTCCTCACCTATTCAATGAAGAGTTAAGTTGACCATGATGTACGTGACCCCTCCACCCTGGAGTCGCACCGTCTTGGGAAATAACACCTCTCCCAAACGTAATGTGCCTGAGTAAAGCACATCCATAAACACGACCCCATGCATGCTTCAGGCCAGTGCTGGGAGGATTACCAACCAAAGCTTTTTAGTGCTGTTTTACAGCTGAGGAAATGAGGCACAGAGAGGCACAGCAACTTACGCAAAGTCACACAGCAAGTTGGCAGCAGGGATGGACTTAGAAATCCTCTTCTTGTGGGCCCCAAGCTGCCTACAAGAGAGTAGAACTCTCCCTGTGGGCTCAGGCCCAGAGCCAAGGAGACAGGAACAACAGAGACTAAAGCCAGAAGCTCCGCCCCTCCTTTTTTTTTTTTTAAAGGTTTTTGTTTTGTTTAGTAATCTCTATACCCAACATGGGGCTTGAACTCACAACCCCGAGATCAAGAGTCTCATGCTCCACTGACTGAGCCAGCCAGACGCCCCAGAAGCTCTGCCCCTCTGTCTGGAGCCCTGAAGGCTGAGGGGAACCCAGCGGAGGTCCCAGGAGGCTGGGAAACGGCCACTTGCACCCTGGTGGGTTCCACCACTCCCCACCCTGACCAGCAGCCTGCGCACACCTTGCGCTTCCTCTGCAGAACCGGAGGCGGGCTAAGGAGGGTTCTCCCTGCTCGGTGGCCACCCGTAGCTTGTTCATCAAGTTACCACACACGTGAGTGGCGTGTGCATGTGTGCCTGGACTCCACGGGTGCGCACTCACATGTAGATGCATGTTCATATATGCCTACAAGTACACTGAGGCACATATTCAGAGGTCTGGGTAACACGTAAGTGTGCGTGCTTGCAAGCCTGTATGCCTATGACTGCATTCGTGTGTTCAGACGAGGTGTGTTTGGATGTACGCGTATAAGTGGTTCCTGTGTATCTAGCGGGTAAAATATGTACATGTCAGATGTACATGTACTGGGTTTGTTCACGGATGTACTTGGGTACGTGCAGATGTTCACATGCATTTGTGTAAAAAAGTGGAGTGAATCATGTCCATGCACATGACTGGTGAGTGTGTGTAAGTGTGTGTGCAGGGAAGGCTTCACGTGACTGTGTACACACGAATCATAGGGGTGCCCTCAGCAGAGACTGTGATGTCAGTGTTCCCCTAAGCCCTGGCATCGGGCCTGCACTGCTGGCTCCAGCCAGGCACGGGGCTTACAGCACCCCCACCCCACCCCCGCACTCTATTCCCCAGACCCATCCTGCTTGGCCAATTTGCAGCCTCTCGCTCCCAGCTCCCGAGAAGGCCTGCAGCAAAGTCAAGGGGCTGGTGGCCAATTAGCGAGGGGGTTAATCAGGGATCTGGGGACCCCTGGGGGTCGGGAAACTGAAGGCAGGCGCTGAGGTTGGCAGGAGCACTTGCTGCCTGTCATGGGGGTGGGGGAGGGGAGAGACAGGAGGGGAGGCTGAGCCAGCCTGGTGGCTGGAAACCGAGGGTCTGCCTGTGAATTCCTGACTGCTGAGCACTGATAGCAGCGGGGAGCCTGCGTGACTGTGCGTGCAAAGGGGCATATATACATGCATTCCTGTCCTTGAACGTGGTCCTATATGCAAAGGTGTGTACCTGACCGGGTAGCCTCTGTACATACGTGTGCGGTTTTGTGTCTGTATACATGTGGGTGTGCGATGGTGTGCAAATGGGTCTGGGTATGCAAGCCTGTCTGGACCCATGTGAACACACGTATACAAGGGTAAGTCTGTGTGTGCATACTCGTGTGTGCAAGCGTGTGTACACACACTGATGAATGTGCTTCTGCGTGCAAACGTGCACATGAAGTTGACGTGGTCTGTTAACAAGTGTGCGATGATATCTGTGTGTGTACCAGTGTGCAGATACACCCGGGTCTGGATGTATGTGCTTGTGTGTGTGTTCTCTGAACGGCCTGCGTGTGCCCATGTGTGTGTACCCATAGGTCCACACGCATACAGGTCTCAGCGTGTCAGGAGCTGGGGAATGTGGGGCTGGCGGGCTCCGGGCTCCAGGAGAGAATCTGACAGACGACCAGACTTGCCGCAGCCCCCAGCCCCGGGAGCCTGTTTTCCAGCCTGCGGAAGCTGTGAGCCCGTGAACTCATCTTATATTAATAGCTGCTGTCTCCTCACTTATTGCAGGGAGAGGCGGTCATGGCCCCAGCGGGGGCTCAGCACTTGGGGCTCCTCCCCTCCCCCACACAGGACCTGGGAAGAAGGGAAAGAAAGATGGGCCCTAGAGCCTACCCAGGCAGGAAGGCAGGGCTCTGGGCCCCTGCCCTTGCCTCCCCCGAGCCACTGCCCAGCTCACCTCCCAAGCCTCTGTAGCTGGTGGGATCAGGTGTGGGGTTGGAAAAGTGTCAGGGGCTTGGACACCCCCCACCCCAAAATACACACACACACACACACACACACACGCACCAGGCATGCAGTGCTGAGTAGCTCCGGGCTGAGTACCAGATGAATCTGAGGCGGAAAGAGACATAGAGGTCTTCAGTTTGAGAGGGCAGGCATGTTCCTTCTCTCGGGGACCCTCAGTTGGAGGGGGACACACAGCCTTGCCTTCAGGGGCCCCTAAGGGCAAGACTTCTCTATAATATTTACTCGAGAAGTAGAGCAAGCTGTGTTGTATGAACCACATCTTCATGGCCATGGGAAGACTTAGCCAGGGAGGCTTCCTGGAGGAAGCACAGGGTAGGGGTGCAGGGAGGACCTGAGCTGTATCTACAGAATCCCTGGAGGAAGGAGAAGCCAGCCAACCCCACCACACACATAGGCTTCAACCTGAGGAACAGATTGAGATCTCCCTCAGGTTGGGCCCAGGACCTAAGGCAGAGAGACCCTAGATGCGGGCTCCCAGAAACGCCTCAGATCCACCATACTACCACACCCAGGCAAAAAGAGGAGGGCCCGCAGCATGGAGGCCTACCACAGGCCCTCCCAGACAAAAAGCATTAGGCTCTGCTGAGCTCTGGAGCCGGAAGCTGGGATGGGGAGGCCAAGGGCCAAGCCTGCCCAGAATAGTATGGGCACCTGGACCCTCTCCTTCTGGTTCCCCCTAGTGCTCCTTGGGAACATGGGTGAGGCAGCAAGGAGGCCCTTCTTCACACCGCCCCTCCCAGAGATCTGTGGGTAGCTTGGAGACCCCCAACTTCTCCCTAGCCTGGGAACAGGGCTCCCTGCCCGGGGTTTCCTTGCTTGCTGTTTCTGAGTTGCTCTTGAAACTCACTCCCTTACCCAGGATAGAAACAGATTTGGAGTCAAATGGATCTGAATTCAAATCCCAGTTCAGCCCTTTACTATGTGACTCTAGGCATATCAGTTGTCACCTTCAGTAAGGCCTTTCTTGGGAGCCCTCATTTAAGGCTTACATGTACTCCCTGTGCCCCTTCCCTACTTTATTTCTCTCCCAGGACTCTGAACTCTCTGACATTGCCAAATCTTAAACTTGTCTCTTTATTACTGTCTCCCCTATGAAATTTACGTCCACAAGGATGGCAGTGAATGAATGAGGGCCTCTCAGAGCCTCAACTTCCTCCTCTGTAAGATGGGGAGAACAATAATACCACCCAAAGGGCCATGGTGATGTGTGAAATATTTGGGCCAAAGCTTGGCATGGGGGAGGTGCTTGCTGAGTGGGTGTCTTTTTCCAGGGACCTTCCAGGAAGGCGGGGAAAGAAGGCCCCACCTGACCTGGTGGGCCACACCCTGCTTTGTATTTGGACTGGAGCTGTGTGTAGCTCAGCCCAGGTCTGCCTTCCACCGGCTCTGACCCAGCCGCGGTTGGCAGCTCCACTTCCCCTTGGAGTCCTGTGGCCAGTGTTGCGGAGGAGCCTTGAACACTAGGTGAAAGAGCTCTAGCCAGGGAAATGGAGAAAGACCGGAGTCCTAGCCTGGCACAGCTGTGTGGGCTTGAGCAAGTGACTGTTCTTCTTCAGGCCTCAGTCTCCCTGTCTGTACAATGGAAGGGTATTCTAAGGGTCCCATCTCCAGGCTTTGCCTTCCTGGGAGGCTTGGGAGGCTGGGAGGCTTTGCTAGTCAAGAAACGGCTTCCTCTTTAGCCACACTTCCAAACCTGCTCCTGCCCTTGCCTGGTAAACATACTCCTTCTGGTTCCAGAACACCCACACTCAGGGACCTGCACGCTTACATCCTCAGATGCACACACTTACCATCACTCACCTTTGGATAGAAAAGAAGCTCTTCCAGCTTCAGAATGACGATACTCCATCCAACCTGCTCCCAAATGTGGCCTCTGGCTCTGAGAATGAACCCCAACACAAATCAGGGACCAGAATGTCCTAAGCCCCAGACTTGGGAAGGAAGGAGAGGAGAGGCCATTGGCTAATAGAGCACAGGTTGTGGAAATGGATGTTCCCTTGGGCCAGTCACTAACCCTCCCTCGGCCTCAGTTTTCCCAGCTATAAAATGGAGAAGGTACTATCTGTGCCATGGGATGCTCACGCAGCCTAAACGAGGTCACGCATGCAGCCCCCCGACGTAGCGTCTGTGGCACACAGCAAACACCCACAGTTAGAAGGGGCTGTTATTAAGGAAGTGGAAATGCTTCGAGCATATACTTCATGCCAAAGCTCCAGACAAAAGCGCACGTGGACATTCTCAACCTGAGAAGGGTCTAGCACCCTGATTTCTGTCCTCAGGATAAGGTGGGGTCCTTGGGACGCCTGGGTGGCTCAGTCAGTTAAGAGTCTGCCTTCAGCTCGGGTCATGATCCCAGGGTCCTGGGATCGAGTCCCACATCAGGGCCCATTGCTCAGCGGGGAGCCTGCTTCTCCCTCTGCCTCCCGCTCACCCTGGTTGTGCTCTCTCTCTCTCCCTCTCTGACAAGTAAATAAATAAAATCTTAAAAAAAAAAGTTGGGGTCCTTGCCTGGAAGTGCCCGGGTCTGAGCAGAGGGGCCCATTAGATTGGCCTGCCAGCCACACCCCACCCTGGGTCTCTAGCTTTCCCAGATCCCTCAACAGGCTCCCAGGCCTGACCTAATTCCCTCCCATTCCAGGCTCCCCCCACATCAGGCCCCCTCCACCCCCTCCACACATTGAGACAGAAACATACTTATCACAAAATCGTTTTTTTTTATTGAGCGATGGGGTCAGGGATCGGAATAGGGACGCACTGGAGGCCATACCCCGGTTGGCAGAGGGGTCAGGTGTTGGCTCACACCCTGCTTCCTCTAGGGCACCGCAGGGTGGGGCCTGGCCCCCAGGTCCTGGCTGTGGCGCTGGATGCCAGGCTGGAGTGGAGTTGGGGTGGAGCAGCGTCTGGTCCCGGCTGCCTGGCCGGGCTGCAGTTTCCCCCAAACGGCCACCAGAGGGCAGCCGGCCCCCAGCGCAGAGGAATTCTCGGTTGCTCAGGTGATGGCTTCTTAAAAAAATAAAAAACCAGAGGCTGGTGTGTTCTCCCAGCAAACCCGAGAGGGGCGAGCCCGGGGAGAAGGCTCTGGTTTCTATGATCTCTTCGATAAAAAATAAGCAAAAATAATAACAAAATACGTGGTTTCTCTTTCTCCCTTTCCCCCCTCTAAGAACTGAGGTCAGCAATGGGGGTGTGGGGACTGGGGGTACCCTGGTATGGCCTGGATTTCAAGGTGTGAGTCTCTTCCCCTTACCTCCCATAAATAAATAAGTAAATAAATAAATTATAAATAGATACTCTTTTTCTATGTGCACATATATATAGATACATTTTTCTTTCTTTCTCCTATCTAGGCAACTGAGTGACTAATCTCTCTGACTCTTTAGCTCAGAAACCCAAAAGTACAGTGACATGATTAAGGTCGAGGGGGAGGGGGAGATTAGGGACTTGGAATGGCACTGTAAATCACCCAGCAGCATTCTGGAACTCCAAGCCAGCTGGGCTGTGGGACATTTCTGAGTGGAACCTCAGCCACCTGAACATTCTAGAACCATGGAGCCAGCTGGGCCCTGTAGGGATCTGGACAGAATCCTGTGAAATATCCAATGTCCTAGAACTCCAGAACCAGCTGGGTCTTGGGGGGTGTGGAGCTGGGGGGGTTGGGACAAAGCCCTGGAGGACCTAACATTCTGGAATTCTGTAGTGATCAGGGCTGAAGGGTCACCAGCGTATGACTAGACATCACTGGGGGAACGGGACCGGAAGGGGATCTTGGAAGAGGAGCAACAACAGCAAATGGCCCACAGCACCTTCTGCACGTCCTGGTTGCGGAAGGCGTAGATGATGGGGTTGATCATGGAGTTATAGGTCGCAGGGAGCAGGGTGAGATAGGTGTAGAGGGGTGGGGAGTGGGCATCCCCCAGCAGGCAGTAGACAGTGAAGGGCAGCCAACAGGCGGCAAAGGCGCCAAGCACCACGGCCAGTGTGGCAATGCCCTTTCGGGTGGCCACGTAGTGGGAGGCGGGCAGCAGATGCCGCTGGAGGGCAATCTGCTGGGCATGGCGGCAGACGATGCGGCAGATCTGGGCATAGAGCTGCAACATGACGCCAAACACCATGAAGAAGGCAATGGCCAGGACCACCAGATGGTTCTTGGAGAGTGGATATACCACGCCGCATGTGGCCCGGGCATCCAGGCAGTTCCAGGCCAGCACAGGCAGCAGCCCCAGGCCCAGTGCGCCGCCCCACACTAGGGCCAGCATCACATAGGTCCGAGTCACCGTTGTCTCTGAATAGTAGGTGAGGGCGTTGTACAGAGACAGGTAACGATCGACGGTGATGGCCAGTAGGCCGCCCACACTGGCAGTAAAGGCCGTGGCCAGCACGCCAACCAGCACCAGGCTCATCTCCGCCGAGCCGATGCAGAACACAGCAGCAAAGTGCAGGACCAGGCCCAGGCCTGCCAGCAGGTCGGCCACAGCCAGGCTGCCCACCAGCAGGAACATGGGGGCACGGAAGGTGGGAGTGCCCACGATGATGGCCACCACCAGCGCGTTCTCACAGCTCACCAGAGTGCCTGAGATGCACAGCACCACATCCCAGGCCCTGGGTGAGGGCAGTGGTGCGGCTGGGCCTGTAGGCCCTTCTGCTGAGCCCGCGCCGCTCACATTCACGTTGCCTGAGCCAGCGGAGAGCCAAGCCAGGGGGCTGCCTGCACCCCACATCATGGTACCTGTAGGAGAAAAGCCCTGTGAGAAGTTGGCAGGGCTGGGTGCTGGGTGAAGGGGTCTGGATGGGAGGAGGTGCCCCTCAGGATACATTCTGAGTGTCTCCTCCTGATACCTGGCTGGGTCCCAGTGCCTTGTCCCCCAATCATGCCCCAAGGGCTCCTTCCAGGATACCTTTGTCTCACCCTGCCCCCCACACCCCCACACCAGCAGGGGCCTATTTTCCTATAGCTGTCCTGGGTCTCTCCACTCTCCCTTCCAACTCTCTGGGTCCCGCAGGGCTCTTTTTCCCACGTGTGTGACCTGCGAAGAACCAGATGAAGGACTACCATAAGTGGATGGGGGGCCCCTAGGATCCATGAGAAGCCGGGTAGGCCCAGGACTGGGGAAGGGAAACACATCTCTAGACTGAGGGTAGCTCTGCTCCCTCCCCATCAGGGAAGATGACGCTCAGTTTCAGAGGCTTGCCAGACCCCTCACGATTCTCCGTATTGCCAGCCTGAGGCTCCGCCCCCAGAGAATGCGCGTGAAGCTCCCGCCAGCCCCCACCCTGCACTCCCAGGGTAACACCACCTAGGAACTCTGCCCCACCCCAGCACACACGGGCCCAGACTTCTGTCCTCGCCAGACCCCTCTTTCGGCCTGAACCTCTGGGTCTTTGGAACAGACACCCTCTGCTGGAGGCCTGGATCTCTGAGTCCGACCCCTCCTTCTGCTTGGACACCTGGATCTTGGGCCTGACTCCGCATCCTGCCCGTACGTCTGGATCCCTAAGTCAGCCACCTCCTCCTGCTCGGACACCTGGGTCCCTGCCTCAGATGACTCCTGCCAGCCCAATCTCAGAGGACCAATCTCAGAGGGCCTTGGGCCTTGGAGGAGAGAGCACCCCACGCGGGGTCACCCAGCTGACGGCTGTCAGCACCCGGACCCTGGGTCCCCGCCTGCCTACCCAGATTCTGGGTTCCGGGTCTCGACCTCCGACCTCTGCCGGCCGCTGGGAGCCTGTCCGCCGGCCCCGCGCCCCAGCATCCTGCGTGCCCTTCCGGATGCCTGGTGCCTGCGGCGGGGCCCACTACTCACCTCTCGGGACCTGGTGCGGCCGGGCCGCGGGGAGGCTCTGCTCGGGTCCGGGCAGCGCAGGGTTTGCGCGGACCCCGAGAAGCCCCCGCGGCCGCGGGAGCAGCAGCGTGAGTCACCCCGCCCCGCCCCGCCCCCGGCCCCCGGTTCGGTGACGTCAGCGGCCCGGCCGGCCAATGGGTGCGTCGCGCCGGGGCGCAGCGCGCGTCGCGAGGCATAGTAATGAGGCATCGCACCGCCCGCTCCCCCATTCATAAAAAGCGACCGTGGCCGCGGCTCCGCCCCCTCCTCACTCGGCCCGCGCTGTCCTTGACGCGGCGCCCTCTGCGGGCCGGGGTTTCGGGGGGCGCCGGTGGGAGAGCCTTGGAGAAGTCTTAGGGAGGTTTCGGGGAATGTGTAAGGGCAAGCAGAAAGGGGCCCCGGAAAGGCTGTGGGGGTGATGGGACCCTCAGGTGGCAGAGACGGACGGAATTCGGGTGACGGAGACCGAGTGATGAGGCTGAATGGGCGTCCTCGGTGAGGATGACGGGGGCTGCCAAGATGATGGGGCCCGGAGGTGATGGTGACAGCAGCACGAGGGAGCAGGGAAGTGGGTGGCAGTGACAGTATGAGCATGGTGACAGGATCTTGGGGGATGGTGGCCATGGGACGCTGCCATAGAAAGGGAAGCCCCCAGGGCAACTCTAGCAGTGTCAGGGTGACTGTGATGTGATGGGGCTCAGGGATCCCAGGGTGGCAGAGGCGGTGGCAAGGGAAAGGGAAGATGGAGTGTCCAGATGATAGGACTTCAGGTCACAATGACCCTGTCACAAGTGCTGAGGTACTGAGCAGACAAAACAAAGTGAAGAGGGTTGTAAGGTCCTGGCATGAAGATACCCAGGGACTGTGGTGAATGAGCCCCAGGGTGAGAGGGAGAGGGTAGAGGGTCTGGACTGACGGTGACCGGGCAGGTGAGGTGCTGCCAGGGCAGGTCCTCGTGATGCTGGGGCTGGGATAAGGAGCTGGGTGACGTCACTCATGTTAGCCCGATAGCGCCCTCCCAGCACGGGAGGGGTGGGCCTGGCAAGATTTCAAAACCTGAATTATTTATTCAAGGATCTGGAAAGGCAGCAGGGTTGGGGGGGGCACTTCCCCGAAGCAGCAGGAGAGGGGGAGCCGGGAAGAACTTGGAAGCAGAAAACCTGGCAGCGCAGTCCCCAGGGCAGGCCCCTCTCACAACCCCCATCTTAGGCATCCTGGCAGGGTAGGGTATGGAGAAGGAGCTCCATCTTCCCCAGCCCTGCCTGTCCTTTGTCCCAGGGACATACACCACCCCAGCTGACTTTTCCAGGGGTGATAGATATGCCCAGGGGGAGAGGAACTGGCTGCTTCTCCTTCCTCTGTCTCTAGCTTTGATCTTCAATGGAATCATCCAGGCCTGTGGGATGGGGGTGGAGGGCAGGGATCAGGTTAGGGCTTAAGGAAACCAGAGGGGCTCAGATCCCAGGCCCCACTGACTTCTCCCCCCACCATGGCACCCCTGTAGTTCCCTCAGTCAGTGTGGTGCAGCGGGAAGGAGGTGACAGGCCAGCGGCAGGGTGCAAGGGAAGAGGAGAGGCTAGGGACTGGGGAAGATGATGCATTTCAGGTTGGATGTGTGAGTTGAGGGTGGAGGTGGTCAAATCCTAGTTCCTCCATTCCCTCGCTGTGTGACTTTGGGTGAATTTCTTAGGCTCTTTGTGCCTGTTTTCTCATCTGTAGGAGAAGGATAAGGTTCGTATCTACCTCAGGACTGGTGGGAGGGCCTGGCACATTCTCAGCACTGGCTTGCTAGCTACCATTATTATATCCGGCGGGAGGAGGACGCCTGGGAGGCATAGGTGTGCAAGTAGTCATTGAGCTTCTAGGGGTAGAAGATAGCACTCCGGGGAGGGAGCACAGAGAGAGGAGAAAAGCCCCAGGGAAGGCCGCCATTGAGGGCACAGACTGCAGATGAGTGTGTCCTTGGAAAGGGTCCTGGGCTTCCCTCCGCCTAGAACCCCTTCACTTCATTCAGGCCTTTGCCTTCAAGTCACTTCTTTTTTTTTTTTTTTTTTTAAGATTTTATTTATTTATTTGACAGAGCGAGACACAGCGAGAGAGGGAACACAAGCAGGGGGAGTGAGAGAGGAAGAAGCAGGCCTCCCACTGAGCAGGGAGCCCAATGTGGGGCTCGATCCCAGGGCCCTGGGATCATGACCTGAGCCGAAGGCAGACGTTCAATGACTGAGCCACCCAGGCGCCCCTTTCAAGTCACTTCTGAAGCAGGCTTCCCTGACCTCCGTCCTAGATTACCCCCTCCCCTCCATCCCTCTCTCCCCCCTTTCCTTGCTTTATTATTTCTCA
Source organism: Phoca vitulina (assembly GCF_004348235.1). Lineage (NCBI taxonomy): Eukaryota > Metazoa > Chordata > Mammalia > Carnivora > Phocidae > Phoca > Phoca vitulina. The sequence continues at coordinate 80,798,498 of NW_022589705.1, forward strand.
GAGCTTAGCATTCCTAAAATTATGTTTATTCATGTATTCTCTTTTTTACTACGTGCCGGCCCCGCCAGAATAGAAGCTCCATGAGGGGAGAGACTGTTCTGTTCTCTCCCCTCATGGAGAGAGAATCTGGGCATCGTCAGTGCACACATTCTTAGCACAGACCCATTTGTTCATTCAGCCAGTATTCACTGACAATTCCCTGGGCTTCTCTACTACTACATACAAGACCTGGCATTGTGGTAGGTGTTCAACAGATACTCGTTGACCGGATGCTTAAAGTAAAAAGCAGCGTCTAGAGAAAGAGGAGAGTAGTGATATGCGCAGTGTGGAGAAGGGTGGGGGCGCCAAAGAGAGAGCATACAGGGGCAGCAACCCCCCAGAACTCAGGTGTCCGCTCTCTTCCCCATCAGAGCTGGGGTCCCAACAACTGCCCCGCAGGTCTCTGGTATGGGTGAAGGTGGCTGGGAGGTTGGCAGGGAAGAGCTGTATGAGAGACTATCTTCTGCTATTCTGAGTGGCAGTAATAGTTCTTTCTTTCTTTCTTTTTACAAATGTTCATAGTTTATTAATCCTCTCATGAAAAGTCTGCACAATCACCATAGATAAAGTGACTGCAGAATCTTTACTCCTTTTGGCCTGCACCAGCCTTGGCCTGTGTGGTGTCCTGACTTTCTTCATTCTGTTCTCATGTCCCACTCGCTGTTTTCTTGAGGTCTTTTTCTTCTCATGCAGACCATGTCTTGCAAGGCCGTCTTTGGGTTCATTTTTCTTTCATAATCCAAGGAATTGTAAATCATGCCCAAGCCAGCTGCCGTGCCACCACCAACATGGGGTTCTGACTCCAGATATAAAGATGACATCTGGTGTGGTCTTGTCCATTTTGGCTAGTTTTCCCCAAAGTTCTGCCTTAGGTACTGTTGCCTTCTCGGGGTGAAGAACATCAGTGACCACGTTTCCACTGAAGTAGTTGGTTGGCTAAAACTTCCTGATCCAGACAGCCACAGTGTCATTCAAGATGGAAGCTGATCAGGAGGCAGCCAGGGAGAAAAAGAGTGCAGTAATATTTCCAGCCATGAGAAACCCCAGACACCCAAGAGACTCAAGTGAAGCTATGGATTTTCCCATGGGCACTCCCTCCATGCTTCAAAACTGCCCTATGCCAATGGGACAATGGAGGCCTTCACTGCTAACTGGGTCTCTCTTCCCCAAAGATCTGCTATCTAGAGAAAGGGCTGTCCCTTCCTCTTCTCTCCTCCTCATGCCCTCTGCCCTACCTCCTTGCTTCCTCCCCACCACTGATACCCTGTCCAGTCCTTTCCACCTACCAGGTGCCAGACCAGATCCCAGGGCTTACAACAACCCCGCATCCCCATTTCATAGGTGAAGCCTAGAGAAGCTGAAAGACTTGCCCCCAATCACACAGTAAATGGCAGAGCTGGGATGTGAAGCTGGTCCACCTGTAACCAAATCCAGTGTACCTTCCATTCTATCCTAAACATCACCATCTCCCCAGAAGGGGCTGCGAGTGAAGTTTGACCAGGGCTGACAATACCTGCAGTTCCCCCACGTGGCCACCAGGTGGCTGTGAGCACGCCATTCCAGGTAAGACTTCTTCCTTTACCATTCTCTCTTCGGTCTGGGGAATCTCACGGGCCTAGGCTCTCATGGAAGATGGGTGTGTGTCTGAGGCACAGATAATACCCACACAGGCCCCCTGTCCAAGCTCCAAGAATCTGGGCATCGTCAGTGCACACATTCTTAGCACAGACCCATTTGTTCATTCAGCCAGTATTCACTGACAATTCCCTGGGCTTTGAGTGGGTGCTATGGACAGAGAGATGATCTGGCCACATCCCTGCATTTTCTTTTCTTTCTTTTTTTCTTTTTTAATTCTTTATTTTTTTAAAGTAAACTCCATGCCACACATGGGGCTCAAACTCACAACTCCAAGATCAAGAGTTGCATGCTCTACAGACTGAACCAGCCCGGCGCCCCCACGTCCCTGCATTTTCAACGTTCAATAAATATTTATTGAGCATGTGCTACTTTCCAGGCATGGTTCTAGGCACAGAGGACAAGGCAATGAACAAAAATCCTTGGCTTCTTCACAAAGCATCCATTCTGATGGGGAAAGATGGACAATCTACAAATAAACACTTAATATGATATTAAGTAGGGGGTCCTTGAGGATCTCACAGACCAGAAGAACAGACAAATGTACACGGTCACAACATGATACAATCTGGTTATTTAATACGCACCTACTTAGCACTTAACTGTAGAGGGAGTTAACTACAGAAGAAGATAAACATGGTTCCTGCCTTCATAGAAATTACAGCCTAGGATACAAAAGAGTAATTAATTATACATTTGATACATGTTTTGAAGCAAAAAGGAAGTATCATGAGTGGGGAAAAGAAATGGGTCAGTTTTAGGGGCCTGAGACACACTCAGGTGGAGGTGCTCAGGAAGCAGATGGACCCATTGGATCCTGGGTTCACATCCTGGCCCCCCTCATTGTAGCTGTGTGCCCCTGGGCAGATGATTTTACTTCTTTTTTTTTTTTTAAGTTTATTTATTTATTTATTTATTTTAGTAATTTCTACACCCACGACCCCAAGATCAAGAACCACATGTTTGGGGCGCCTGGGTGGCTCAGTTGGTTAAGTGACTGCCTTTGGCTCAGGTCATGATCCTGGAGTCCCTGGATTGAGTCCCGCATCGGGCTCCCTGCTTGGCAGGGAGTCTGCTTCTCCCTCTGACCCTCCCCCTTCTCATGGGCTCTCTCTCTCTCTCTCTCTCATTCTCTCTCTCAAAAAAAAAAAAAAAAAAAAGAACCACATGCTCTTCTGACTGAGCCTGCCAGGTGCCCGATTTTACTTCGGAAGCCCACAAACTGGGGATAACAAAAGCCATGCCTAGAGGGTAGTCGTGGACATTAGATGAGAAGCTGCAAGTAAAAGCTCTTAGTGGAATGTATATTCTGCTAAGAGTAAGTGGTCAATAGTATGAACTATGTATTATTAGTTATAGGTGGCAGCTGGGGAGGGAGCACTGGGCAGGAGATGGAGATATGAGACCTGATGGCTTTCAGATCGGAACCGATGGCAGAGGAATGGCTAAAATGACCCCAGGAGAGGTGGAATAGGTCTCAGGAGGGAATCGTGCCACCAGGGAAGAAGAGGGGGAAGGAGGAAAAGGAGGGGCAACAGAGAAGGGGAAAGAAAGTGGAAGTGAAGGGGGGGGGGAGAAAGAGGAGGTGCTCTCTAAGGAACCCGAGAAGAAGCTCCAGAGGGGAAAGAACCAGAAGAGGCCGGTACCAGGGCAGTTGAGGCCGAAGGGAAGGCTGGGGAAAGCCCCAATTGTCCTACTAATAATGAGACCAATAACTTGGTCGGAGGGTGTGGTGGGAGGCTGAGGGGCAGAAGAGAGTAAGGTGAAAGGGTGAAGCGAGGTGGGCAGTCTAGAGGCCAGCTGAAGCCAGTCCAAAGGGCGTGGGGCCTAGTTGGGTTCACTCGACAAGGCCCGGCCTGCGGGAAAGTGACCTCGCTTGGAATCCAGATTTTGCCACTGTGACCTCCACCTACTCACTCACCTTTTCTGAGCCTTAATTTCCTCACCTGTGAAGTAGGGATACTAACTACCGAGCGGAGTTTTCGTGAAGCTGCTGGTGGGGGCTCCCAGGACCAGGTGTGCTACTACACCTGGATCCCGCCCCCTTTTGTCCGAGCCCCGCCCCAGATCGCCGAACCGAGCTCCGCCCCGCCGCGCCCACTAGCCACGCCCCCGACGACCGGGCCCCACCCCGGCTGAGCCTCTGGCCCCGCCCCAGAATGGCCACGCCCACCTGGCCACGCCCAGGTTGCCTGGGTCTCGCTCCCCACATCCCAGCGGAGCCGAGTCGGGGAGGGACGCACCACACCAGCTCTCCGCCGACCCCCGGGCCTCGCCCCGCCCATGGCCGCGCCGGGACCCCGCGCCTTACGGGTCGCGCTCTGCGGCGGCTGCTGCTGCCTTCTCCTGTGTGCCCAGCTCGCTGTCGCCGGTAACGCGGACCAGGATCTGGTTTGGAGGCCCAGCCCGGGCAGGGGCAGGCGGAGCCTACCTTCATCCAGCCGCCTCTTCTGGAGCGGTCTGGGCTGGGGGGCGGGGGGCTGGAGGGGACTTTCCAGAGAGTTCAGGGCTCCAGCGGTGGGTGAAGGGGGTTCTCGCCATGTGTGGAGCATCCGTATGTAATAGGCTCCAGGTGTGGGGGATTAGAGGCTTCAGGTGTTTGGAGGGGACCCCAGGTGTGTCTGGAGGTGTCAGCTCCTCATCTATCAGGGAACCCCAGGTGTATGCAAAGGGAAGGGACTCTGGGTGAATGTGGGGGAGGTTGGGGGTGTGTGTAACCATGTGTTTGTGGAAACTCCAGGTGCGTATTGGGCCTTAGGGGATCCAGGTGAGTGTATGTGTGCAAAGGGGTGAGAGCCACAGTAGTGGGGAAGGGGGGGTGCAGCTCAGTTTCAAGGAGTTGCTCCTACGCCCAGGTAAAGGAGCTCGAGGCTTTGGGCGGGGAGCCCTGCTCCGCATGAACATCTGGCCAGCTGTCCGAGGGGCCTGCACACAGCTCGAGCTCTGTGAGCATTGTGTGGAGGGGCATAAAGCACACAACCTCTCCGGCTGCGTGTGGGAGCAGTGTCGGCCAGAGGAGCCAGGTACGGAGTTGGGCCCTCCCCAAATCAAGTGCCCCCAGTTCTGAACCCCAGGGCCTTGGCACCTCTCCCCATATCTCTCCCCTACACCTTCTCCCACCAGGACACTGTGTGGCCCAAGCTGAGGTGGTCAAGGAAGGTTGTTCTGTCTACAACCGCTCAGAGTCATGTCCAGGTAAGGGGACTCCTGCTGGCCTAAGCCAAGTTGGAGAGAGGGGACTGAGGTGTCCCCAGCCAGAGCCTGCCCTCCAGGAAGGAATCGGCCTCTCTCGGGGAGCAGACAGTGCTTATGAACACCTGGGTCCAGTTTCAGTTCTGCCTTTAGCTCACTGAGAAGTCCCTTGCCCTCTCTGGCCTGTTTCCCCAGTTAAAAATTGGCACAGCCAAAGGATCCAGGACAGATGTGTGGAGGGCATGGAGGAGTTGGCTCGTCTAATTTAAAACACAGTGAGGACTTCCGAATCAGAAGTTCAGAAGGGAATGGGGGGAGGGCTTCCTGAAGGAGGTGTCATCAGAGATGACCCTTAAAGGTAGAGGTGGAGAGAGGGCACATCTGGTGGAAGGAACCGTATGAACTAAGGCTTGAAAGCTGGACCTGGAACAGGGGGCCTGATCTGAGTCAGAAGTCCAGCTGTTGGCCTGGGCTGGGGTCTTGGTGGGAGTCAGGGAGTGGGAGGGCTGATTTAGTATGGATTCCCTGTCTTCCCAGCTGCCCACCACTACCCCACCTATGAACCAAAGACAGTCACAACAGGTAGGTGCTACCCGGGGGAATGGGAGTGGTGGGAGGACTAGAGGTGCCAGCAAAGACAGCTGGGCTCAGGCACTGACCTGCCTGTGACCTCAGCCCTGTGACCTCTCCTGCTGAGACTGTTCCCACATCTGTAAAATGGGTTGCTGTGAGGATTTTATGAGCAGGTGTATAGAGCCTAGTTCAGTGTCTGATGCATAGAAAGCGATCAGGAAATGATGGTTCCTGTCCCTTGTCCCCAACACCAGTTCTGGGAGCTCAGGCTGACCCTCTCAGGACCTGCCCTTGGTGCTGAAGCGTGTATGGCTGGCTCAGGTCGCCCATGAGGTGTACTCAGTAACTACCAAGGCAGGCTCCTGGCAGAGCAGAAGCAAGAACTCTGCCCCTTGATTCCCACTGCCCCTCAGGGCCTGGAGGTCACCAGGCTTGGTAGGGATGGCTGGAGAGGCTTTGGTTAATTAAAGCCAGAAACTTGATCTTAGAGGCTGAATTATTGATGGCTCAGCTCCTTCTGGCTGAGCCCCAGATCAGTCTTGGGTAGCTCATTTCTTCCCTCTCCTCCTTTTCCCCCAGTGTCCTTCTCTGGGGCTCCCTGAGCTGTAGCTGGGACCACCCTTTGCCTTTCATATCCTCAGACCCGCTTACACAAGCTATACCCTCCGAGAAGTAGACCTGGCTCCCAGCTGGGCTCCTCTCCACTGCCCCAGAATGATCTTCTGCCACCAGCCCTGTCCTGCCCTGGCACCTGGCCTAGGGCCTGAAATAGAAACCCTAGTGGGGGTTGATGGCTAATGTGGCACAGCTGGGAGTCACCCCGACAGCCTGGCAACCATGGGCCCTGAGATGGGGGGGTGGGAGTGTGGAAAGAGTCAGGGAGCGCTGTGTGACTGGCTCTGTCTTAACTGTGAGGTGACTTTGGACAGGTCTGGTCCTCAGAACCCAGCTTCTTCCTCTGACACACATCACCTAGTCTCCATTTATCCACTTGATAGGGTGTGAGCCTCCACTTCTTCCTTCTCTAAGGGCTCTGACATCGGGTGACTCCAGGGTCTCAGGACTTAGGAGTCCTGAAAAGGGACGATATCATCTGCATCTGGGCTTTGAACCCTGAGACCCAAGGCCAAAAGAAGCTCTGAGCCGAAGGGGTCAGAGGCCCAACTCCTGGGTCCATCCTCACCCTAGTGGGCCAGTGTGGGATAGGGAGGCTAGAAGGGAGCTCATTGCTCTCAGGACCATGCAGTCCTGAGCCCAGAGAGGATGTGAAAGACATCAAGCCACAGAGCAACCGGGAGCAGAGCCAGGGCTGGAGCCTAGCCCCCCCCCCTGCCGCCCCCCTAGCCAGGCCAACCCCTGTCCCACCCGGCGCTTCCCAACTGCCCACAGGATCTGGGCTGAACTTCTGAGCCTGCTGGTCAAGGCTCTCATTGTGAGGACTGGGCCTCCAGGTAACCTGTGCTGGTTATTGGGGTGGGGTTGGGATCCTGGTCCACAGCAACCCGCTATGACCTGCACCCTGCAGGGAGCCCCCCAGTTCCCGAAGCCCACAGCCCTGGCTTTGACGGGGCCAGCTTCATTGGGGGCGTTGTGCTGGTGCTGAGCCTGCAGGCAGCGGCCTTCTTCGTCTTACGCTTCCTCAAGGCCAAGGACAGCACCTACCAGACACTGTGAGTACCTGGCCAGCCAGCGGAGTCGCAGCTCACTTTCCCCACCCCACTCTTGCCCTTTGGGTCCCTTTTAGCGCCAGTGCACTGTCTTCTCAATGGGGCGGCCCTAAGGGCAATGTCTTCCTCCTGACGTCACCCATGTGAGCCACACTTCTCCCTCCTCAACGCGTGGGGTTCTCTCTGCCCCCTGTTGGCTGGGGCCGGGACTCAGCCTGGGCCCGTGTCTGAGAGCCCAGCTGAGCCCACCTGTCTTTGTCCCTCATGCTGCCAGCAGGGAGGAGAGCCAGTAGGTAATAGCCCAGGCAAGCCTTCGTTTTGTGGCTCTGTGGCTGGTTTTCCTCTAGGAAGGGGAGCTGCCCTGAGGCCCCCGTGTGCCGTGTGTGCGGTGGGGCGGGTCGCTGCAGCCTCCCTCAAAGTGTGTGCTTCCGGCCCCTGCCTGCTGTCTGGGGGTGGGGGTCCTGAGCCCAGCTAGGCAGGGCCACTGCCCTGAGTGCCCTCTCTGTCTGGCCTCTGCAGAATCTGACCCCCCTTCAGGCCTGGATTCCGCAGGGGAAGGAGGACGAAGAGGCTGCCCTCTTGGCCCCCTTGTAGGCACTGGGGGTGGGAAAAACTTTGGCCACCAATGTCTGGCCCCTGTGGGCTATCAAGCAGGCTCGTGCCTCCTGTCCCGGGCCTGGTACCTGCAGCTGAGAGCATTCTTTGACCACCTCCTGTCTTATCCATCATGCCTGCCAGCCCCCTGCCTGGCACGGGGTCTGTGCCTGCCTCTTCCCACCCACCTGGCCTGGCACTGCCCCCAAATAAAAGAACTCTTTCCAGCACTGTGCTTCATGTCCTGTGTCTTGGGCTGTGTGTGGATCTGTGGGGGGTGGGGTATAGCCATCGTCCTCTCCTTAATGGGAACTCAGCCTTGGACTGCTACTATCACTTTTTTTTTTAAAGATTTTATTTATTTATTTGACACAGAGAGAGAGAGCACAAGCAGGGGGAGCAGCAGGGGAGGGAGAGGGAGAAGCAGGCTCCCCCCGCCCCCAGCAGGGAGCCTGACGCAGGACTCATCCCAGGATCCCGGGATCATGGCCTGAGCCGAAGGCAGATGCTTAACTGCTTAACCGCTTAACCGACGGAGCCGCCCCATCACCTTTTAAAATATTTTCGTTTGTTATACGTGTTTAACGCTCCCCATCCCCCTGCCCCCCAGCCCTTTATAGATCAGTCTGTGGAGACTCAGAAAGGTAAGTACACTTGCTCAAGATCACCCAGTGGGACGGGGCAGGGCTAGGATTTGAATCCAGGTTTTTCTGACTCCAGAATAAGCAGAAGTTCAGAATTCTGTAGAGGCATCTCCAGGCTCTCTCGGCTCCTAAAGTTAGGTCTCCACCCCAATGCCAAGGGGGAGATGCCCCTAGGACTCACAGCCATTTCTGCACTTCTGGCCTTCCTCACTCAGGCCCTCCCGGAAAGCCCCTGCCCTCCCATGCCCACCTCTTCCCCCAGCCCCCGCCCCCGCCCAGAAGTCTTCCCTGACTGAGAACACCTCCCACTGCTGGGCACTTGCTGGAAACGGGGCGTGAGGCTAAGAGTGACAGCGTTATCTGATTTCATAATCAGGGAGGAAGGAATCATAATTATGAAATTATGATTTCATAATTCCGAGGAAGCAGAGGGGCCATAGAAGGTCGCGGTGGCAGCCGTGAGGTCAGCCTGGGGAGCCCGACTGCTCTGTGTGAACGGGGGGAAGGGATTTCCCAGCTCTGGCCCTGCTTCCCCATCTGTAAAGTGGGGTAACAGCAGTGTCCATCTCGGTGGCACGTGGGGCAGACTCAGAGCAGGTGCACGTGCTCCATCCACATCCAGGGCAGGCGTCACCCTTCCAGTTGTGTAGCCTGCATGGCCTTTGGCTTCTGCCTCCCCCAGGCCCAGCCTCCCTGCCCTCCAGCTGGATGGGCTCTGAGGGGGCTCTGAGGGACGCGGGGCCCACAAGCAGCTCCGGCTACTCCTCGGCCTCCCAGCTCACCTGTGCCACCACCACCATGCAAAGAGTCCACCTCCTCACCCCTCCCCGTCCACCCCCATCAGAGCCCCCATCTCAGGCATCAGCCTCCCCTTCGAGCAGCCCTCTCTCGATACTTGGATCTCCCTCTTGCTACCCAGCCTGTCTTGCTTTCTCTCTTCTCCGAGCCTTTGCACACGCAGTCTCTCCTGTCTGGTTCCCCCTCCCTGGTTTCCCCACCCAGCACTTGAGTTCAGGTGGGGAGAATGCCCATTTTTCCAGGGCTGAGGGAGGAAATGCCCCCACCTCCTTCTGGTTTTCCACTCAGTTAAGGACCTTTCTTTATCGGATGTTTGCTTTTTCCAAAGTAGTAAATGCCTGTAGGGAACACAAGGTCTATACAGAAATGGATATGAAGAGTGAGGAACACTTTCCCTGGGCCCCACTCCCCAGAAATAACTATGCTTAACAATATGTTTCAGACTCATTTTGTAAATTTACAACATACATACACACAGTCAGTGTTCTTAAAATACAAAGTGGGATTGGGCTATACATACTGTTCCGCAACTTTGCCCCTTTCATTAGAGCTCAGATTTGCCCTATGACTTGTCCAGATGGTGATATTTTATTTGCCTGTATCCTATCAATGTTCAGTTGGGTCACTTCCATGTTGATTTTTTTTTAAAGACTTTATTAGCACAAGCTGGGGGAGAGGCATAGGTAGAGGGATAAGCAGACTCCCCATTGAGTGGGGATCCCAGGACCCTGAGATCGTGACCTGAGCCGAAGTCACACACTTAACTGACTGAGGCACCCAGGCATCTCCTTGTTGATTATTATAAACAGCACATAATTTTTTTTTAATTCAGTAATCTCTATGCCCAACGTGGAGCTCAAACTCACGAGGCCAAGATCAAGAGTCACATGAGTTGCACCAACTGAGCCCGCCAGTGCCCCATTAAAAAAAAATTTATTATAAGTAACACATGGTGGGCGCCTGGGTGGCGCAATCGGTTAAACATCCAACTCTTGCTTTTGGCTGAGGTCGTGATCTCAGGGTCGTGAGATTAAGCCCCACCTCTGGCTGCGCACTCATTCTGCTTGAGATTCTCTCTCCCTCTCCCTCTGCCCCTCCCGCTCATGCTCTCTCTCTCTCTCCAATAAATAAATCTTAAAAAAAAAAAAAATAGCACATGATAACTAAGCTTGTCTGTAGATCTTGGCACACCTGTGGGAGAGTTTGGGGAGGAGAGATCCCTGGAATTGAAATTTCACGATCTCAGAGAGTCCATCTCACGCATCCATCCTGTCTGGCACACTCGGCCTCTGCCTTCCCGACACCCCCTGCTACTGCCTCCCTCCCGGCCCCCACGATCACTGGGCCTGGATAGAGAAGGCCTTCAGGGAAGGCTTGATGAACAAATGGCCGAGTGAATGGATGAGTGCACAAACAAGCGAATGAGCCTTCCCTCTCCTTTGCTATCCCCTGAGGATTCTCCCCAGCTCAGACCTCAACCCTCACGTCTGGACTGTGGCTGTTGCCTCCTCCCTGGCCTCCTAGCCTCCAGGCCTGCCGGGCACAGTCGCTGACTCAATGGCCTGCCTATATTAGCAACTATTTCCTAGGTGCTGCCAGGGTCTCCCCAACAGACTTGAGAGTGGGCATGAAGTCACTTTGCCGAGAGTGTGTCTCCCCGGTGGGGAGTTTGGGCAAAATCTCTGTGGCTCTGGGCATAGAGGTGCTAGAGAGTGAACAAGCCATGTTCTGTCTCTGGGCCTCGGTTTCTCCTTGTTTATTCATTCATTGAACCAATGTTTATTGAGTGCCTGCTTTGTGCCAGCCCCATAACCCAGGGCCAATAATGCCTACAAGCCGGGCTGCGTAAGGACCAGAGGCCACACACAAACCACACCCAGCAGGACTAGTGGAGTGCGGCAGGTGCCCAACGGATGGTAGCCGTGGTCATAACACTTGACAAGGACCAGGGAGGGATCCCTGCAGGAGATGGCGGGAGGCCTGGACCTCCACACACAGGTGGGGCTTCGCAGGGAGAGATGGAGAGGAGAGCATCCCACACGGAAGGCACAGAACAAGCAGAGGGGCAAAGGCGGAAAACCCTATGTGAATCCAGAGGTCTGGAGAGATGGCTGCAGAGCCCCAGAGACCAGGATCAGAAGTCGGACTCCATCCCAGTCTCCGGGGCTGAGGGAGGAAATGCCTCTACCCCCTGCTGATTCTAGCCTGGGTGCGATGTCCCTCGGGAGTCAGGCTTCATGTTCTCCCATCAGCCTGGCCCCTTTGTAAACTGGCATCTTCCCTCAGGGCACCAGCAAGATGGGCCTACTATGGACCCCATTCTACCTTTCTTTTTTTTTTAAGATTTTATTTATTTATTTGAGAGAGAGAATGAGATAGAGCATGGGGGGGGGGGATCAGAGGGAGAAGCAGACTCCCTGCTGAGCAGGGAGCCTGATGCGGGACCCGATCCCGGGACTCCAGGATCATGACCTGAGCCGAAGGCAGTCGCTTAACCAACTGAGCCACCCAGTGCCCTCATTCTACCTTTTTGCTCCTCTTCCTTGGGAAGCTGGCCTGCCTGAGGACCCAGGGCCACCCCAGCTGCCCAGGGTCTAGGTTGCCCTCCCCACCAACCCTCACTCCTTCCCTGGGTGTCCTTCTCCCACCCAGGCACATTAGCCTCAAGGAGCAGGTTGGGAGTTTGATCATCTGGGCTCTGTACTGTAAATTTATGCAAATAGATGCAAATGGTGCCAACCCTTGACCCTTGGCAGCTCTGGAGGTAAGGGTCCTGACAGCTGGAATCTGGGAGATGGAAAGAACCACAAAGGGGTCTGGAGGAGATATGCCCACTCCCCCATGCCCACCCTGTGGCCACCCAGCCCTGCATCTTCCTGCAGAACCCAGGGAACCGGAAGCCAGCAAAATTGTCCTCCTGCCCAGTTGTCCTGGAGCCCCAGGAAGTTGTGGAGAGAAAGGAGCTGCAGGTCCTCAAGGTTAGGGATGCCAGGAAGCGGGCAGGGACCTGGAGTGAAGTGGGTAGGCTGGGGATGCAGCGATTACTGTCCAAGCTGAGAGGCCATGACCAGGGGCAAGGAACCTTGTATGTGTTAAGGTTGACTCTGTGAGGTAGCTGGTTCTATCCCATTTTGCTGAGCGAGAAAGTCAGGCCCAGGGACGATAAGCTGGGTGCTCACGATCACAGAGCCAGTAAGGAGTGCAGCTGGGATCTGACTTCTGGCTTTGAGTCCCTCATTGCTCTGGGCACGGGGTGGGACTTAAGGCACCTTGGCCTCTGGGATTTCAGGGCAACCTGGACCACCTGGCAAGATGGGCCCCAAGGGTGAGCCTGCTGAGTGTGTGGGACCATGGGTCTCCTCTGCTTTCTTTGCTTCTGTCCCCAGGACTAGAGAGGGGTGTCTCTGCTCGGCTGCTGTTGAGCAATCCACTGTGGGGGGATGGAAGGTTGGGAGAAGGGGGGGGTTAGGAGAGGGGCCTGGGCACTTCCCCTCTGGTTTGTGGGCCTTGGAAGTACTCAGACCTCAGAGCCAACACTCTGTCTTTTCCTGGATCAGGAGATCCAGTGCCCCTACTGTGGTTCCAGGAGGCAGCCTTCACAGGAGCCAGAACTTGGCATCAGGTGGTGCTGGGGTGCGATCGGCCGCCAGACATGGCCCAGCCCTCCGTAGAGCCTCTCTTCAGGGGCCCGATGGAGCTGAGAGGGCTCCTGGGGGTCCCACTCTTGGCCTGTTCCATTACCTGCAGGGTGAGGGTTGGCAACCCCCCTTGGCAACTCCCCTCAGCCCATCTCCCCTTCTGTAGGCCCCAGAAGCTGCCAGGAGCTGCTGAGCCGGCGTGCCACGTTGAGTGGCTGGTGCTGTCTATGCCTACTCGAGGGCAGAGCCTCCTGGCTTGTTGTGACAAGGACACCAAAGAAGTCGGCTGGCTGGTGAGCGTCAGGGAGGCTCAAAGGGCTCCGAGGCCAGGCCCAGCGGACACTTTTCCTCTTGGCCCCTAGGGGGAGCCAGAGCCCACTGGAGCCAAGGCCTCCCTCCCAGCCCCTCACCGGCAAACGTTTACTGAGCTCCCAGAGGGCCTGAAGAAGTCTGAGAAGGCTTCACAGAGCAGATGCCATTTGAAAGGGCCTTGAAGGCTGTGTAGAAGTTCTCTAGATAGATGGGGGGCTGAAGGGCATTCCAGGTAGCTGGAAAGACAAACACACAGGGAGGCAGGAGAGGACGAGAGGGTTTGAGGAGATCGTGTGAATGAGTTGAGGAAAGATAAGAGGTCAGGGGTGTCGGTGTAGGTCAAGCATGGATTAAGGGCCTCTGCAGAGGCCAGTTCATGGAGGGCACGGAATGGCTGACTGAGGAGCATGGGAGGCGATGGAGAGCCATGGAAGCATTGTAAACAGATGAGGGACCTGGTCAGACTTATGTTTTAGGAAAAAGACTCGGGCTGCACCATGGAAGGTGCACTGCGGTGGGGGATAGGATGGAGGCAGGGACACAGGTTAGGAGGACGGCAGGGGTCCGGGTCACCAGGGAAGGAGAGGCCCTTAGACTGAAGGATATTGAGGAGAGAAACTCTGTAGGGCCTGGGGACTGCTTGGCTTGCTGCGGGAGGTGGGGGACGTCAGGGTAAGGCCAGGACTTGAGCCTGGGACTCTGGAGGTGACCTCTCTGCTCTAATATCTTGATTCTTCTAGTAAATTAGAGTAGGTTGTTTTGATCTGACTCCCAGCAGGACTGACCATCCTCCAAGGGCAGGCCCCACGTTTCTCTCATTTCAGTCACCCTGGGACTTGTCAGGCTTTGGCAGGAGGGGGACAGTCAGCAGAAGTTAGTAAGGGAATGTGGAGTTCATCACTATTTACAGGCAAAGATCACTCAGACTCACATGTTATCAACAAGCCCCCAATTCAAACAGAGGGCAGGTGTCTGCCCACCCCTCACAGTGCGCCCTCTCTCTGCTGACCTGCCCTCTGCTTCTCCCTGTCTCCTGTGCTGGCCTTCTCTGCCTCCCCAAGTGTTCCAAAAGCAATAGGATGGTTCTGTGGGTATATTCTGCTCTTGGTCCTCTTACAAAGCCGGTTTTGGGAGCTAGAGTCCGAATTCTGGCTGGGGAATGAGAATTTGCACCAGCTTGCTCTTCAGGGTAAGTTCCCCCCAGGGCCCAGGACTACCTGTAAGACTGCAGTTACCATAGTCTTAACTGTGTGTTGCTCTGCTACTTTCTAGAATGTGATGCTAGGAATCACATGTGATGCTAGGAAATGGGGGGGCATTTCGCTGGCACTCTGAATCCCCGTGGGATCTGAGGATTCCTCCATCCCTGCCTCCCCCTTCCCCCCAGGTACCTGGGAGCCGTGGCGGGGGTGGGGTGGGGGGTGGGGGGGTGGGTGGGGCTGGAGGATTTTATTGGCAACTGCACTTTTGCCCACTCTGAGGCCTTCTGCCTCCTTGGGGAGGCAGATCACTACCAGCTGGTGCTGAGCAAGTTCTCAGAGGGCATGGCAGGCGTGTGAGCCTGAGGTGGGGCCCAGAGCAGGGGAAGAAGGTAAGGGAGGCTGGATCCTTCCTCAGTGCTACCACCGCCTCCATAAATGACCCAGGGCAATTCCTTCCCCTCTGTGGGCCTCAGTCTCCTCATCTGAGAAATGGCAATCATGAGACGGAATGGTGCAGGAGTGAACAAGTTGGGCTCTGGAGGCAAACAGTCCTGAGTTTGAATCCAGCTCTTTTGTTTACTAACCATGTGACCTTGGGCAAGTGCCCTCCGTGTCAGTTTCCTCCCCTGTAAAATGGGCAAGGAGGCCTGGAGAGAGGTTGTGGGAGCCACGGGAGGCCCTGTTGAGTGTGTGTTATCTGCTTCGGAAGAGGAAGTGGGAAAGGGTTTTTATTTTTTTGTTTTTTTTCAGAGACACAGTGACTGTTGAGAGACTTCCAAGAGGGAAGTGGTTATGAGGAGGTGCCCTTGCCCGCACGGGCACTGGGGAGTCCCACCCTGCTCTCCCCCACCCCACCCTGCAGACTTGTTCAGGCTGCTGGTGGGAGCTGGGGATTTGGGGAGGGGACAGGCGGGGAGAGGGGCTAGTGGCTTCAGAGCCACAGTCCTGAGTTCAAGTCCCAGTAGCCCTGTGACTGGCCGAGTGACCTGGGGACAAGCCCCTGGCTCCTTGGTGCTGCTATTTTCTCCTGGGATCTGCTAACTTCCCCCTCACGGTTACTCTGAGGCTCCTGCGAGATCATCTCTCCAAGGGTGCCAGGCATGGTGTCCCGCTCCAGGGTGCCTCCATCCCCTCCCGGCCAGGGGACTCCCTGAGCTTCCACAACGGGAAGACCTTTACCACCTACGATGTGGACCACCATGCGGAGCAAGAGCAACTGTGCTGATTGTCCACGGTGGCGTGTGGGACGGATCACGCTACCAGTCCAACTTCAGTGGACGCTACGCAGTGTCTGAGGCCACGGCTCCCAAGTATGGCATCGACTGGGCCTCAGGCCAGGGCGTGGGCCACCCTTACCGCAAGGTTCACAAGACGCTCACTAGGATACCCTGGCAGCCGGTCGTCTTTATCTCTCCCGTACAGCTTCCGGACCTTGGCTACCCTCCCCATTGCTAACTGCTCTCCTGCCCACATTTAAAAATAAAATCACTTTAAACCTTTCCTGACTTGTAAGACTCTCCCAGTTACTGGGAAAAACTCAGGAGGGCAGAGCAGAGACACAGGGTTCAGCTCCCTTCAAGGAAGACCTTCTAGTCAGGAAGATGGAAGGGTTGGCCTCGGAAGGTAGTGAGGCTTCCATCTCTAGAGGTGTGCAAGCCAAGGGCAGAGGAGCATGTAGTGGAGGACTTGGAAGGATTCAAGCATCCACTGACAGCCCCCTGGTGTCCTCCAGGTCCTACAGGTAGATGGTTTTGTGGGAACACCTGTGCAGCATCTCACCCTGTTGACCCCTGCCTGGGCCTTCTAAGTCATCTGTTCTCCACCCCTGCCTCTTTTGTGAGCCAAGTTCTCATTCTCTACTACTTCTTGCCTGTCCCTTTCGGGGCTGGTTTGAACTCAGAGTCAAGCCAGGGAAGGTGCATTTTTCTTCCACAGGGTAACAGTTATCCAGCAGTTACCTTCCTAGCATCACATTCTAGAAAGTGGCAGAGCAACACACAGTTAAGACTATGGTAACTGCAGTCTTACAGGTAGTCCTGGGCTTGCTGAGTGATCTTGGAGACTCCCTAAATCCCCAGCTCCTGATTCCAGAACCCCCTGAGGTTTACATCAGACTGCTGCCTCGCTAGCTCACACTGGAAGGTTAGGGATTTGGGGGACCGTGCAGTTGTGGTAGCTCAAGGGCTGAGATTTCTGGTTCTTCTTCAGACAGGTGGAGAAATATTTGTGTGGGGATTCAGGTCCCGTGGTCATGTTTGGGTGGAGGTCAGAGGTCAGCCAGGCTCCACAGCAGGTTAGATTCTGGGGAAAGCAGCCCCCTGGAGAAAGGGCAAAGGCCTGGGCTCAGATGCCAAGTACCACGGTCCTGGCAGGCCAGGAAGCAGGCTTCCCCGTTTCTAGCCCCTCCCTGCCTGCACAGCAGGGCCCCGGAGGATGTAGGCTCTTCACTGTGTTCTGCATACCCTGATGTCTCTGGAGATGCACTCATTCAACAGATGCCTGCGGGGCCGGTGCTGCAGTTCACACCTCCCCCCTAGCCCTGGCCTGGGCACGCATCTTACAGGCGCCTGCCCTGAGCCGTCCACACCGGTTGGTCTGCACAGGGGCGCAGGCTGTTCCGGAAGCCGCCAGTCTCGGTGGTTGTGGCGGGAGAGGAGGGAGGGGAGAGGCCAAGTCCCGGGGCCGCTAGGGAGCGGCTCTGCCCCAGGGCCGAGGGTGGAGCTTTCCCAGTCGGCCGGGAAAGGGCTGGGCCCGGCTTACATGTGAGGGCAGGGGAGAGCGACGGCCGACTCTTTCCTGCGGAGTCCGGGTGGTGGACACGCTCGGACCGATTCCCGGGACCCCTTACGTGACTCTGAGCCGCGGATCACTGGATGTCCCCGATTCCCGGGACCCAATTCCCGACTTCAGATCCTCAGGACCTTGCAAGTCCCACCCCGGATTTCGCCCTGGGCTCCAGATTCCCGGAACAGGACCTCTGGCCGAGTCTGGATTTCCAGCTCCCGTACCAGATTCCCGATCCTGAGATCCCTGGATCCATAGCCACTGGCTCCTGCCCCCCCCCGGGTGCCCAGAGCCGGGCGCCCGCCGCCCGAGCGCCCCCGCACGGCAGGGCCGTGCCTGCAGTCCGGAGCCCTGGAGCGCGCCGGCAGCTGCTGGCAGGACCCGCTGGCCGAGGCGCTGAGCCGGGGTCGACCCCACGCCGCGCCCCCCGGCGGGGGCTGCGCGCGAAGCCGGCCGCTCAGCGTGGTCTACGTGCTGACCCGGGAACCGCAGCCCGGGGTGGAGGCCGAGGCGGGAGCCGAAGCGGAGCCGCTGCCCCTGCGCTGCTTGCGCGAGGCCTGCGCGCAGCTCCCCGGGCCGCGACCGCGACCGCAGCTGCGCAGCCTGCCCTTCGGGCCGCTGGCGCTGGGAGACACCGCGGCGCTGGATTCCTTCTACAACGCGGGTGAGCGCGCGCTGGGGGCGGGGCCGGGCCGGGGCGGGGCTTAGGGTCCCGGGGAGGGCCGAAAGGGGCGTGGCTCGGCGACTCCGGGGAGACCCCGAGATGGGTGTGGGGTCTGGGGGGGCACAAGGTGAGCTAGGCTGAGGGGTTCGAGGTAGGGGCGTGATAAAAGTGGAATTTAGGGGATCTGGAGCACGGCCGGGCTCGGGCTGGGACTTGTGGATCCATGTCCGGAGCCTCCGGGGTCCGGGGTTGGGGCTTAAAGCACTCTGGAGTCGGCAACGTGCCTGGGGAGCGGGGTTAGGATCGCGGCGAGGCTGGGAGCGGGGCAGAGTGTGGTACCTCAAGACTGGGGTTGGAGGGCTCAGCCTCAAGACGATCTCGCGTGGAGCTCGTGAGGGCGGATCTGGGAGGTGGAGCTTGGACTAGGGAAAGGGGCCGTGCTTGGGGGGCTGGAGTCCAGGGGCGGTGACACACTACTTCCGAGGAGCGGGCTAGAGCGGCGGAAAGAGAAACTAAGGGACCCTTAGGCCCGGGGTTCTGGGCGCGGGAGCTTAGGTTAGGAGGCCCCAGAAGTTGCGAGGTAGTGGGCGGAGCTGGAGGCAGGGCAGAGTCGCTAGGGGCGGGGCCAGAAAGGTGGCTATTCCCGCGCAGGTCATCCCTCCCTTCCGCCAACCCGGACGCCCCGCCCCTGACACTTACTTGTTCATCCAAGAGTCTGGGAACCAAGCTTGTCTGATGGCCCTAAAATCGCAGCCTAAAAATGAAGTCTGACTCGACCTCGAGGACACAAAGACACACACGGCCTTAGACTCACACGACGCACATATATTGACTCACACAGGCCCTCGCAGACACTGTCACACACACAGATAGAAACAGCTATACATACACAGGCACAGCACTGTCTACACATGCTGCCGGTGCGGCCCCTTTCAAGAGACTGCGTTGAGGACTCGGGGTATGTCTGTGCAACACCTGCCTTTCACATGGCCTGGAACAGGCTGGTGGCTGGTGCACAGCGCCTCTCCTCCATGCTCAGTGCCCACAGGCTCTGGACCGTGGGATGGAGGTCCCAGCCCGTTGAGCTCAGTCCTCTCTGCAACACCACAGATATCATCTGTTCTGTGTAAGAGCCAGAGGGACCTAGAAGGGGGAAGCTGAGGCCAGAGCAAAACTGGACCCTGCTGGAGTCTCAGGGGAAGGCCATCTGAGCCAGGATGGATCCCCAGTCTCCTTCCCCACCGAGCTAGGCTTCGGGGCTCAGGGCCTCCACCTGTGTGCCCGCAGACGTGGTGGTGCTGGAGGTGAGCAGCTCCCTGGCGCAGCCCTCCCTCTTCTACCACCTTGGTGTGCGGGAGAGCTTCAGCATGACCAACAACGTGCTCCTCTGCTCCCAGGCTGACCTCCCTGACCTGCAGGCTCTTCGGGTGGGTGGCCAAGTGGCCGGTAGGGGCAGGCTTGGGCGGGGTGGGTGGGTGGGGCTACCCAGAATACCAATCTGACTGTCCCCTGCAGGAGGATGTTTTCCAGAAGAACTCGGTGAGCAGAAGCCACCCTTCGCTCCAATGTGCCCTTCGAACTCCACTACTTTTCCTGGCCTCCTCAGTCACCTCTGACCTCTCTAATTCCTCTGCCATCCATGTGGCCCTCTGTTTCCTATTGCCAACCTTCGTGACGTTGCCCCTTCTCTGCTGTTCCAGTCCCCACTGGTGCTGACCTCTGACCCCCCTCACTGTCCCTCTCTAACCTGGTGCCGACCTCTGACCTGCCGATTCCTGCCTCCCCCCCACCAGGATTGTGTTGGCAGCTACACGCTGATCCCCTATGTGGTGACAGCCACTGGTCGGGTGCTGTGTGGTGACGCGGGCCTCCTGAGGGGCCTGGCTGATGGGCTGGTCCAGGCCGGGGTGGGCACTGAGGCCCTGCTGACGCCCCTGGTGGGCCGGCTGGCCCGCCTGCTGGAGAGCACGCCCACGGACTCTTGGTAATGGGGTGCAGAGAGGGGGCACCAGGAGGAGGCTGGTGAGGGCACAGCGGGCTGGGGCTGAGGGACAGGCCCCATCATTCTCTCCCCCTCCCTCCTCGGCCGGGGGCATCAGTGGCTACTTCCGGGAGACCATCCGGCAGGACATCCGGCGGGCCCGGGAGCGGTTCTGCGGGCAGCAGCTGCGGCAGGAGCTGGCCCGCCTGCAGCGGAGACTGGACAGCGTGGAGCTGCTGAGCCCCGACATCATCATGAACCTGCTGCTCTCCTACCGCGATGTGCAGGTGTGTGGCGCTCAGAGAGGCAGGCGGGGTCGGAAGCACCCGAGTCCGTCTCCTGGCTGTGCCGCCCACGCGCTGGTGGCTTTGAGCATGTGATCTCATGTCTCTGAGCCTCGGTTCCCTTACCCGTAATAGGGGATGATCATGGCACGATCTCCCAGAGCGGGAGGGAAGTTGGGGCACGCAGTGGGTTCTCTGTGTAAGGTGTGGCGGGTGGGAAGATGGCGTGTCAGGGATGGGAGGGGACCCCAAACTCAAGGTTTCCCTCAGGGTCCCCCCCCAGAGGCCATCGTGCCAGTGTACGCCATCCCCCCCCTGCAGGACTACTCGGCCATCATCGAGCTGGTGGAGACCCTGCAGGCCCTGCCCACCTGCGACGTCGCTGAGCAGCACAACGTCTGCTTCCACTACACGTTTGCCCTCAACCGGTGAGTGGCAGAGCAAGGCTTAGGTCCTAGCCGCCTGGGGACATGGGTGTCTGCCACGTGGGGTCACTGCAGTGTGGGACCCGTGCTGTTCAGGGACTTCGCTGACCGGGGTCCCACTGATGTCACGTGGGCCCTGGGGTTCTGTGACTGCTGCCTGGGGAGCGGTGGCCTGGCGCCACTGCCGTCCAAGTGCTCACAGCTGCCACAGTCACTGTCCCTCAGAGTCACGGCTGCTAGGAATCGCTGCTCTCTGGGATCATTACTTCTAGAAAGGCCGGTACTGACCAGAGTCACAGCCCTTCTGGGTTCATTATCGTCAGGCCTTTGGAAGGGTCTCTGCTTTCCAGGGTCTCGGGGTTCGTGGCTAGAGTGGGGCAGGGCCATTGGGTAAGCCCCCGGCCTGGGTCCCCTTGCCCTAGGAGGAACAGGCCCGGGGACCGGGAGAAGGCACTGGCCGTGCTGCTGCCGCTGGTCCAGGGTGAGGGCTCTGTGGCGCCCGACCTCTACTGCATGTGCGGCCGTGTCTACAAGGACATGTTCTTCAGCTCTGGCTTCCAGGACGCCGGGCACCGGGAGCAGGCCTATCACTGGTAAGGGGCACCGGCGAGTGGACGGTGGGCTGCAGGATGGGGCTGTGGGCATCAGGCCAGCCCTGAGTCCCCACCCCCACCCCAGGTATCGCAAGGCTTTTGATGTTGAGCCCAGCCTCCACTCGGGCATCAACGCTGCTGTGCTGCTCATTGCTGCTGGCCAGTGCTTCGAGGACTCTGAGGAGCTCCAGCTCATAGGTGAGTCCCAGCCCTGCACCCTCCTCCCACCGGCAGGTCGCAGAGGGGCCGGGGAGAGCGCGGGGAGAGAGGACCCCGGGCTGGAGCTGGGTCTGGCCTGGTCCCCTTTTGGACCTGTCCTGCCAGCACACACATCCGGACGCTTATACCTGTCCTGGGCCCTCCTGAGCCCTTGAGGCCACAAATGTTCCGAAGCCCACACCCGTGTTCCTTACACACCGAATTCGACATACACTTGTTCCCCAAAACTTCCTTGTGCCTGAGCTCCTGCTCCCACCTGAGAGTCATACCGAAGTTTTCACCTATTTCTTTGTTGTTGTTATTTTTTTTAAGATTTATTTATTTATTAGAGAGAGAGAAAGCAGGGGAAGGGGCAGAGGGAGAGAGAATCCCAAGCAGACTCTGCACTGAGCGTGGAGCCTGATGCGGGGCTTGATCTCACGACCCCGAGATCACGATCTGAGCTGAACCCAAGAGTTGGACGCTTAACTGACTGTGCCACCCAGGCCCTTCCCCTATTTCTATGTTCCTGCCCACATGGATGTTGCGGCCCACACCGGGGCTTTGCCAAGCCTGCAACCACACTCCCTAGGCCCATGCCCCTCTCCCCCAGGCATGAAGCTGGGCTGCCTGCTGGCCCGAAAAGGCTGTGTGGAGAAGATGCAGTATTACTGGGATGTGGGCTTCTACCTGGGAGCTCAGATCCTCGCCAATGACCTCGCCCAGGTGGTGCTGGCCGCAGAGCAGCTATACAAGCTCGATGCTCCCATCTGGTAGGTGGCCCCCGCTGCAGTCCTGGCCTGGCCCCGGCCGCCTGCCCCCGCGCTGATGTCCCCTGGCATGCTGGCCTGAGCTCTGAACCAGTGACCTGGCCCCTTCCAGACCAGTGCCTCCCACCCCCAGTGCCCAGGTTCTGGCTGCACCCGAGCCAGCCTGCTCTTGCTGGCGGTGCTCGCTGGGGGCTTGGGCTGAGTTGAGGACAAGGCTGTCTCTGCAGGTACCTGGTGTCCATGATGGAAACCTTCCTGCTGTACCAGCACTTCAGACCCATGCTAGAGCGTCCCGAAGGACCCCCGCACCGCGCCCACTTCTGGCTCCGCTTCTTGCTGCAGTCCTGTCAGCCACTCAAGACAGCCTGTCCCCAAGGGGACCAGTGCTTGGTGAGGCCGCCCAGTGGGGCTGTGGGACCTGGGAGAGGGGCGGGCCCCTTCTAACCCACCCCGTTCCTCATCACCCGCAGGTGCTGGTCCTGGAGATGAACAAGGTGCTGCTGCCTGCCAGGCTGGAGATTCAGGGTACTGATCCCGTGAGCGCAGTGACCCTGAGCCTGCTGGAGCCCGAAACCCAGGTGAAGCCACTGCTGAGGCCCCCCACTCACCGCTGTGCACCCCTTCTCCGGAACCTTTCTCCCTTCCCCAGACCACTCTCCCAGTCCCCCAGCATCCCCCTGAGAGCCACCTTCTTCTGCCAGGACGTTCCCTCCAGCTGGACCTTCCCAGTGGCCTCCATCTGCGGGGTCAGGTGAGAGGCGAGACCTGGGCGGGGTCCGGGGAGGAGGGGCGCCGCCGCCGGCCGGCCGGGAGCGCTCACAGCGGTTCTTCCTCCCTTCCCAGCTCCTCGAAGCGGGACGAGCGCTGCTGCTTCGTGTACGCGCTGCCCCCGGCCCAGGACGCGCAGCTGTGCTTCCCCAGCGTGGGGCACTGCCAGTGGTGCGCGCAGCCTCGCGGGCGGCCGGGGGCCGGGGGAGCGAGGGAAAGGAAGGGACGTGTGCCCTCGGTGCTCTCGGCCCAGGGGGGGACAGTCCCCGCCCAAGGTGCCCCTCCCGTCGGCCTGACCTCGCCCACCCTCAGGTTCTGCGGCCTGATCCAAGCCTTGGTGACGAATCCGGATTCCACCGCGCCCGCGGAGGAGGCGGAGGGCGTGGGGGAGGTGCTGGAGGTGAGGTAGGGAGCCTGGGAGCGCGAGGGGCGGGGCAAGGGCTGGGGGCCCTGCTGAGCCCCCATCTCGCCCGCCCCCCGCAGTTTGATTATGAGTACACGGAGACGGGCGAGCGGCTGGTGCTGGGCAAGGGCACCTACGGGGTGGTGTACGCGGGCCGCGAGCGGCACACGCGGGTGCGCATCGCCATCAAGGAGATCCCGGAGCGGGACAGCAGGTGCGGTGTGCGGGGCCGCGCGGGCGGGCTCAGGGGCCCGAGGGGAGGGGGTCCTGTGGGCAGAATGGCAGGGAACACGCGGGGCCGTGTGGTCTGGAGGGGCCTGTGGGCTGGGTGACAAGGTGGAGAAGGTCAGAGAGGGGCCTGTGGTGGGGGCAGGTCCTGGGGGCGTGGCCTGCCCGCTGCTGGAGTCGGGTGAGCATCTCTGCCCCGGACCGGCCTATTCCTCTCTTCCTCCCTGCCCCCAGGTTCTCTCAGCCCCTGCATGAAGAGATTGCTCTGCACAAACGCCTTCGCCACAAGAACATCGTGCGCTACCTGGGCTCCACCAGCCAGGGCGGCTACCTCAAGATCTTCATGGAGGAAGTGCCTGGAGGTACGTGCCCTGTGTGGGCTGGCAGTGGAACTGGAAGTGTGGGGCAGGGGGATGGGGCCAGGCAGGGGTGGGGAACCCTCGGGGAAAATGGGTCCTAGCGTGTGTGGGTGGGGTAGCCCAGAATTAGCTGACGCGGTGCACTTGGGTGGTGATGGAGTCTGGGTCATGGCATGAGTGTGCCTGGGCCTTGAACAGAGAGCTGAAGGCTGGAGTAAGGGGGTGCCAGTGATGATCTTGGATTGCGTCTGCCCAGGCAGCCTGTCCTCCTTGCTGCGGTCAGTGTGGGGACCCCTGCAGGACAATGAGAGCACCATCAGTTTCTACACCCGCCAGATCCTGCAGGGACTCAGCTATCTGCATGACAACCGCATAGTGCATCGAGACATCAAGGTAAGGCCTGCAGCTTGTGGAGGGGGGAGAGGAGGACATATGGGTCTAGACAGAGACTGGCAATTTACATTAAGAAGGCCGACCCCTTTGCAAAGGGTGGGGAATTCATCAAGGAGGCTCCCTAGGGAGGGAGAGAACTTCAGACCTGAAGTCGAATCAGGTGCCAGCTCCCAGCTCCCAGCACCCATCATAAGTGGGATGGCAGAGGGAGGACGCTGATAGAGGCAGGGTCAGGCTGCGATTGTAGAAGATGGGATCCAGGGATAGGGTCCAGTTCCGCCATCAGGAGCCCAGCCTGATGTCCACTGAGCACAAGGTCCACTCTACTCAGGGGGACAATGTGCTGATCAACACCTTCAGTGGGCTGCTCAAGATTTCTGACTTTGGCACCTCCAAGAGGCTGGCAGGCATCACACCTTGCACTGAGACCTTCACAGGTAATGGGGTGTGGGGTGGGGAGTGGAGATGCTGACCTGGGACAGAAGAATTCTTAGGACTTCCAGGGAATGGTGTTTCTCCTGGCCATGGAGTTAGAGCCCTAATGGGGCACGGAACCAAGGGTGGGTGATTGAGCCAGGGGTGAGGTGATAGAATCTAGAACTGGAGCTTGAGTAGCTGATGATGGTGAATTTAGTGCCTGAAATGCAGCCCGGAAGTGTCGATGCAGGCAAAAGTGTGTGATTGGGTTCAGAGGGGATGATGCTGTCCAGGATCCACTACTGTGGGTGAGGAAGTCGGAATGTGATGGAGCCCAAGGTGAGTGAGGAAACTCAGGATAGATGTTTGACCACCAGGGTAGGTGATGGGAATTGTTTGGATGACAGAGTTCAGGGTGGGCGCGGTGGCTAGAGGATGAGAGCCCCTGCCAGCCCCGCATCATCTCAAGCCTAGGTGAGCATTGTGGCTACCTCTCTTGCCCCAGGGACCCTACAGTACATGGCGCCAGAAATCATTGACCAGGGCCCACGAGGGTACGGGAAGGCAGCTGACATCTGGTCACTGGGCTGCACTGTGATCGAGATGGCCACAGGTCGGCCACCCTTCCATGAGCTAGGGAGCCCGCAGGCTGCCATGTTTCAGGTGAGACCCCTCACGGCCTGGCTCATGAGGTGGGGTGGGGACAGACCGAGCCCTGAACACCTCGAAACTTGACCTTTGTCTGTCCTCCCTGACCCCTCCCAGGTGGGCATGTACAAGGTGCATCCACCAGTGCCCACTTCTCTGTCAGCGGAGGCCCAAGCCTTCCTTCTCCGAACTTTTGAGCCAGACCCCCGCCTCCGAGCCAGTGCTCCAGCACTGCTGGGGGACCCCTTCCTGCAGCCCGGGAAGAGAAGCTGCAGCCCCAGCTCCCCCCGACATGCACTGCGGCCCTCAGGTAACATGCAGGTGGAGGGAGTGGGCGCACTGGGGTGAGGGAGGGGGCTGATGGGGGGGCCTGGGCTGACGGCCTTGTCCCTCCCTCAGATGCCCCTTCAGCCAGCCCCACTCCTTCAGCTGACCTGACCGCCCAGCCCCAGACATTCCCACGCCCTCAGGCACCCTTTCAGCACCCACCCAGTCCCCCGAAGCGCTGCCTCAGTTACGGAGACACCAGCCAGCTCCGGTGAGAGCCCAGGGTCTTGGAGTGGCTTTGCCTCATCTGGGGTCGCCCCTGTACTCCCTCCGGAAAAAGTCCCCTTTGGGGGCCTGGGCACCTCCAGCCACTTGCGAGGATGGCATTGGGTGCCTCCTCCCAGATGCTCCGACTTGTAAGTACTTACGTGCCGCCTCAGCGCCAGGCTTCTCTGTCTTGCCCGTGTGAGGTCGGCGGCAAAGTAGGAGCCAGGATTCAAAGCCTGGGGTGGAGGCGGCCGGCCCGTGTTGCCCCCCACGTCCAGCCGCAGCCCCCCATTGCACTAGGGTGCCCGAGGAAGCCGGGGCCGAGGAGCCCACGTCCCCCGAGGAGAGCTGCGGGCTGAGCCTGCTGCACCAGGAGAGCAAGCGCCGGGCCATGCTGGCCGCCGTGCTGGAGGAGGAGCTGCCCGCGCTGGCCGGCAGCCTGTGCCGGCAGCAGGAGCAGGTGGGTGCCGGCCGCGCCCCGCCGGGAAGCCGGCTGATGGCGCCCCGCGCGCCTCCACCCCCCGCTCCCCCCCCACCCCCGCCAGCAGCCCTCTTGACTCAGGTGGGAGCCCACCCACTGACAACCCCTCTTCCTCCGCAGGGGCCCCGGCTGAGCAGGAATCATGTGGAACAGCTACTGCGCTGCCTCGGGGCGCACATCCACACTCCCCACCGCCGGCAGCTGGCCCAGGAGCTGCGGGCGCTGCAGGGCCAGCTGCGGGCCCAAGGCCTCGGGCCTGCGCTTCTGCATGGACCGCTCTTCGCTTTCCCGGACGCGGTGAGGGAGCTTTCTTGCGGTTCAGGCTGCCCAGTAAGAGGTAGTGAGCTCCCTGTGCCTGGCACTGTACAAGGACTTGATGTTGCAAGTTTGCATGTCTCCGGAGCCCAGGAAGATACAGCCATCAGCAAAGGGACATCAACCCAATCCTAGTTTCCCAGCTCCTCCCTCTGCCCCAAACCCGCCTACCCGACTTGCCTCTGGCGCAAGACTTTCTAGGTCTTTCCAACTCTTTCCCCACCTCTGAGGCTCGCCGCGCCCTTTCTCCCTCTCCAGGTGAAGCAGATCCTCCGCCGGCGCCAGATCCGCCCACACTGGATGTTCGTGCTGGACTCGCTGCTCAGCCGAGCGGTGCGGGCAGCCCTGGCTGTGTTGGGCCCAGGTAAAGCGGGGAGTGGAGCTGTCTTGCCTGCCGGCGAGGGTGTGACCCCCTTGCGGGCGTGACGTGCACACCGGAGGCCGCTAGGGGGCGTGGTTGGTGGGGGTTAGCCGCGACAGGGGCGGGAAGGAGCGGCTGGGTACCCAGAGCCTTGCGCCCTCTGCCGGGTGTTTGGGGGGGTGTCCCAAATGGGAGTTCTCTCCCCCCCACAGCTCACCCAATCACTTGGGTTGGCAGAAGTGGAGACGGAGGAGGTCCCACCGAGGTCAGAGGAGTCGAGTAAAGAAGAGGAACCCCAGTCCAAGCAGCAGGAGACCTTGGTCCAGCTCAGCCGGCTCCCGGGGGAACCAGCGCAGGCACCCCCAACCCCAGTGGTGCAGCTGGGCCTCTTGCGAGCAGAGACTGACAGGTAAAGCCCCTGGGACTTGCCCCTGGCCTCTGGGCCAGCTTCACCCTCCCTCCCCACCCCCACTCCGTTCTACTGGCCCAGCCTCTGCGCTCTCCAACAGGCTCCGAGATGTCCTGGCTGAGAAAGAACGGGAGTGCCAGGCCCTGGTGCAGCAAGCTCTACAGCGGGTGAATGGGGAGGCTGGGACCTGCGCCCTGGCCCCCGAGCCCCCAGGTGAGTGGGACCTGGCTGGGGAACATTCACGGCCAGTGCGAGACGGCTTCTGCCGGGAGGTACCCCTGCATTGACCACCTGACTTCTCCTCCACAGCTGCTCTCACGGTGGACCAGGGCCTGGTGCAGTGGCTACAAGGACTGAATGTGGATTCAGGCACCATCCAGATGGTGAGGGGGAGAGTGCTGGCCACCCTTGACCCCCGCCCACCAAAGACTGCGTCTCTGCCCATCTTTCAGCTCTTCTCACTCTTTCCCTGATGCAGAGAATCTCAGTACTGGAAGGGCACTTAGTGTACCTGCCCCCCCATGGTACAGATGAGAAAACAGGCCCCTGAGGGGTGTTACCTGCCCTGTAGCATATTGGTAGCAGAACAGAGCTAGAACCTGGGTCTCTGGACACATCTTCCTCTGATTTTCTTTTCTACTGTTTCTGCATCCGGGTCTTTGTCCACAACCAGCTGCTGAACCACAGCTTCACCCTCCGGACCCTACTGACCTGTGCCACCCGAGATGACCTCATCTACACCCGCATCAGGTATGTCCTGAGCCCTCCAGGGATGACCCATGCATATGGCTCCATGGTGGCCAGATCCTGACCCCCCGGCTACATCAGGCAGACAGTGGGGTAACAGAGAGTCCAGGGCCTTATTCTGGCTGAGCCACACTGAGCCTGCTCTCCCCAGGGGAGGGATGGTATGCCGCATCTGGAGAGCCGTCTTGGCACAGCGAGCAGGATCCACGCCAGTTACCCCTGGCCGACAGGAGGCTGAATGAGAGCTCAGAGACGGGAGGCAGGACCCAAGGATGGATGAATGGAGAAGACACAAGCAGCTTCTGCTACCCCCACCCCAGGACTCAGGGCCAACTGGAGGAGGCCACGCGGGCGGGGGCAGGGTAGGGCCCAGGCCTAGCCCCAATGCGGGGAATCAACCACAGAGATGCCCTAAGCCTATCAGGTACCACCAGGCAAAGACTATTAAACAGAACACCTTTGTACACTTGGGCCTTGGCAACTTCTGAGGTATGGGGGACGTGGGGGGGGGGGGGTGGGTCCTGGGACCGGCTCCCTAAGGTCTTTCTGTCTGAGTCTAAAGTTCCTTCACCTGTTCCCTTCACTTCCCTCAGCCTTTCCTGCCATCACCCTCACCGCCCAGAAACAGACATCAGCCCACTGCTGCCCTTAGAATAGACTTTATTGGTTTTAGCCAAGGGCAGGCCCAGAGATCGGGTTCAGAGAGGAGTTTGGTGGGGCTTGTAGGGCAGCTATGTCCTGGGGACCAGGTTGGTTCTGAGGGGCAGAAGGCCATCCACCCACTCACACGGTCGCTCCAGGAGTGTCTGCCACAGCTGCTTTTCCTCCGGTGTGGAGTCCATCCAGGGCACCTGGAGCCCGTAGCTGCTGCCTGGACATGTGCAGACAGGGGTGAAGGGCATGGTCACACTGGACACCCTAGGTCCCAAGGAATACCTGCCGGGTCCCAGATTATACAGTGCCACTCCCAGTTCTCAGTGGACACCAAAGCTCCGGAAAGGGCGGAGAAGTGCCCGCCCAAGGCCACACACTGAGCCCCTGTCTCTCAGCATCAGGTCTCCCAGGGCCCTGCCCCACTCACCAGTGCCCAGGCTGAGGCGTGTGCCCCCCAGCTGGCGGCTGGCCAGGGCCCCATGGTCCCAGAGGGAGAGCTCAGCACAGGCCTGGCGCAGGTCAGCAGGCCCGAAGCCATCGTAAACCATGGTGTGGTTGAACACAGGGCTGAGGCTGCGTCGTACCACCCTTGTCCGTTGGCGGCTGGCCCGGCTGTCATCAGGCAGCACTGAACTGCGGGGGAGGTGAGCTGGCAATCAAGTGGCTATCCCCTCACACCCCCCAGAACCAACCAGTCACCAAATCCTACTCATTCTCCCTCACAATGTCCATGCCCTCTGGCTCCCACCTGGGACCTGGCCTCAGACCTTCACCACTCGTGGACCTTTGGGCCAGCCACCTCTCAGGCCTCTTGTTTTTAAAGTTACAACTCTTATTCACAGGACCCCAGAGTAATGTCTCTGAAATACAGTTCTGCTACTTCCCTGTACAATGACCTTCATTGGCTCCCTGTTGCCCCCAGAAGTAGTTTCCAAACTTTTTAAAGCCTCAGAACCCTTTCTGCAAGATAAAATATTACTCAGAAGTAAAAGCAAAACAATGTCTGTGTGTGGAATCAGGGCTGGGAATTTAAAACCTGATCCCTCTAACTTCATTTCACTCTCTGAGTGTGGGGTAGCACCTGGAGGCACCCCTAGAGGTCCCCCAGAGCTTACTTTGAAAACCACTGAACTGCAAGTTCAGGGCCAAGCCCCACAGCCTGGCCTTCCAGCTCTTTTCATGGAAGAGCCCCTGTGACCTCCCAGGTCCCAGCCTCAGCTCTCCAAGTCCTATGGCTTGTCACTCTGAAATGCAGCTCCTCAAGGATGTCTTTAACTTTCCTGACTCCAGGCTTTTGCTCAAGTTGTCCCCTTCACCCCTGCACAGTGGTCAAAGATCAGACTTGGGGGGGGGGGGATCAAGGGTGGTTGATTAGGAGGGGTTTATCGGAGGTGGGAGCTCCAGAGCGTGTTGGCGGTGGGGGGGGGGGGGGCAGGGTAGGAAGGGAAGCCGGGAGGTCCCGATGCCCCTCACCACTGTACGTAGGTATCCAGGGTTCCTGAGCGCAGCGGCACGATGTCCTGAGCCTCCTTCACCCAGAAGTGCAGCTCCCCGCTGGGGGGCAGTCCCGCGCCTGCGGAGAGGCTCAGCTCAGGCCCCGCCGCCCCACGCCCTCGCGGGACCGATGGCCCCCTCCTCCCAGGGCCCGTCCAGCGTGGCCTCTCGCGGGGCGGTCACTCACCCTCGGAGCCGGCGGGGATGTACTTGAGGGACAGGGAGAGCAGCCCGCGGCTGGGGAGGTGGTCGGGAGAGAGCGGGACCTGCGAGAGGCGAGAGGAGAGAGGCGGCCGGGTCAGGGGCGGGAGCAGGTCCCAGGGAAACGCGCCGTCAAAGGGGTGGGGTCTCCAGACTCCGATGGGGCGCGGCTAGCTCGGAGGACCAAACCGGCCGCGGGGGCAGTACGGTTGCGAGGCCGAGGGGAGGCTCGGCCGAAGGCGGAGTCTGAGGGGGCTGGGGGAAAGCGCGGTGGGGTGCGGGCGGGACACCTGCGCCGAGGGGTCTCCCCACTCGGACGGGCTGCCTCACCCGGGGCTGCAGGGGGAGCCACGTGGGCTCAGAGTCCCAGTCCCACGTGGCGAGAGGCACTTCGACTTCGCCCAGAAAGATGTTGCGACCCAGCCTTTCGTGGTGCCACACGGACAGGCTCAGCACGCGGCCCCGGAGCTCGGCCTGCGGGACGGAGTACTGGGGACAGGAGGGGCGCTTTAACGGACCACGGCGGCTGGCCCGAGCTTCAGCGCTGCGGGAGTGTGCACGGGGGCTTGTCCTACCGCGCTCCTTGCACGAGGGAATCCGGGGGGGCCCCGAAGGGCCTTCATGGGGGTCTGGACTAGCGCCATGCCCAGCACTACACTGACCCACAGGAGAACGCATGGACGGAGGGCCTCCCGGCCGTTCCTCCCGCACAACGGAGGATCGGAGCGACGGGCAACGACCATACTCTGGCTGCCCCTGCCAGCCGACCCCCGCAGGAAGGGGCGTCCCGTTCATTAATGGGGGGCCGCCCGGTCATCGCAGCCTCACCCTCAGAGTCTCGTTGAAGACCGGGTTCAGATTCCGTTTCCTCACCGCCGTCTTGCGCTTGCTCTGCTTATCCGGGAGGAGGTAGCTTTTGACGTAGCTGGAGCGTGGGAGGCCAGGGGAGGACCCGAGCTTAATGGGGGGGGCCCTCCCCCCCCTCCCAGCTCCTACCTCCCCAGCCCCCGGGGGCCTCCCCAGCCCCAGCCCAGAGCACAGCTTCCCGTGCAGGGCTTCCCAGGAGTTTTCTCACTCAATCCCCACGCCTCCCAAGGACGTTGATATTCCCATTTTGAAGACCAGGAAGACAGGCCAAGAAGGGTGCTGGGGTGGGGCGGTGAGAGCGGGTCGGGCACTCACGGGTCGGAGCGGTGGCGTCGCGCGGCCGCCAGGCCCTGGCACTGGATCACGTGCACGCGCAGGTCGGCGGTGCCCGGCTCGTAGCGCAGCGCGAAGTGCACCGAGCCGCGCACCTGCACCGCGCCCGCCTCGGCCTCCCCAGACAGGCTCAGCTGGCTGCCGCTCAGCTGCGGGCGGGGGTGGAGGTCAGGGCGGGGGTGCAGGGCTGCCGCTCAGCTGCGGGCCGGGGGCGGGGGGGGGGGGGGGTGCTCAGATCAGGGGGCAAGGGAGGGGTCAGGCCGGGGCTCCGCGCGGGGATAAGGCCGGCTGGGGCGGGTGGTAAGCATCCCCCACCCATCTCCTCCGTCCCCAGGCCCTAGCCCTCACCCCTCACCGTGGAGGAGTTGAGGCTGGACACCGAGGAGCTGCTGCTGAGCATGCGGTCGAGTGAGGGGCCGGGCCCCGGAGCCTCCTCCCCGTTCTCCAGGATCTCGGGCGCCGTCTGGGTCTGGGGAGGTGGGGGGAAGTGACGGGCCGTCCTCTCCTTCCCAGCCCCTCCCTCGACGGCTCTCAGCCCGGGGTAGGGGCACTCCCCGCCCAGAATCCGCTCCGGGTCTTGGGAGCAGCCGCGGGCCGCTCCCGCCTACCTGGGCTGGGGGTGGCGGCGACACCGCTCCCCGCGACCGCGGCTCCGGCTCCGGGTCCGCCTCCTCTGCAAAGACCTGCGAGTCCCCGGATCCCGGGGCTGGGGTGGGGCAGAAGCTACTGAGCGTGGCCCTCTCCCGCCTGCCCCTAAGCAAATTTGGAGGGACTGGTTTGCCACCCCGGGGACCTGCAGATTCAGGCCCCAGTGCTGTGGGAAGCCCCTGAGACTACACACACACACACGTACACGTACACACACGCGCGCGCATACTCATGCATCAAGGAGAGAGTTAGAAGGTGAAGGAAGGTGAACACAGGTGGTTGGGGTCACTTAGAGACGCCTCTGGCCCCCAAAACCTTTCTGGGGTCCCCAACTTACACCCACTCACCTTCCTGGGCCTGGGGCTCTTCCTCATGATCTGAAGCCTTTAGGGGGACATATGGTGAGGGGAAATCAGGTTTCTGAAAGAAGCAAGGGGTAGAGGTCACAGTGGGGACTAATGATGAAGGAGTCAAAGGTCACAGTGGGGTCAGAGGCCAGAGGCTCCAGCTGGCTACCCCAGATGGATTTAGCACAGCCCTGGAGGCGGGGCTGGCAACCAGCTAAGGAGCTGCAGGACCAGTGAGCCCTGCAGGGCACACCCCCTCCCACGTCAGGGCCTGCCCTGCCTGACTCCCAGGATCCCAGTGGTGGCAGACAGTGGTATTTGAGTCCTGAACCTCACCCAGCTCAGTCCCCCACCACCCCTAAGAGCCAGATTCTGAGATTCCCTTAGAGGCCAGGTCCATATCCCCATTTGACAGAGAAGGGTGACGCAGCCCAGACCTGGGTCTCCTGAGTCTCACATCCCACCTCCGCTTCAGGGGCATTATAGGCTCATTCCTTAGCTCATTCAGTCACTCATGACTCACCTCAGCCTTGCTGAGCATCTCTTGGGGTGCCTTGTCCATGGGGAGCCTAAGAGAAGGGAGAGGTGATTGTCAGGGGATAGGCCCCCAGGGGACTGGTAGACACCCTCCCTCCCCTCCCTGCCAGGCCTCCTCACCTGGGCTCCAGCTCCTCTTCAGCTTCTTTCTCAGCAGCTTCAGCCTCCCCATCGCTGCCTGGAGCCTGGTCTCCTGTGGCCAGGTGAGAAGTTCTGTGAACCTTGGTCTCAGGAAGTCTGGCCTTTGGAGATGCTCACTCACCTCCCGGAGCTCATGGAGGGGTGGTGCCCACCCAAAGACACAGAGTACCAGGGGCCCTCTCTTCCTGTCCATGCACACCCAGTGCCCTGGGCTGTATGAAGCCAGCCTGACCCCGGGGGATCTCCTCTTACCCATGGAGCTCTTCTTTCTGCGGATAGAGGCTCGGACAAGATCAGAGCCAAGGTGGGCATGGTGGTGCCGTTGTGAGCGTGCTTCCTGGAACCAGTCTCCCGTGAGGATCTTCAGCTGCCCAGGGTCTGCCAGCGAGGCCCGAAGCTTGCTGGAGGATGGGGGAGGGCGTGGCTGTCACCCAACCAACATTCCTGCCACCCACTCTGTGCCAGGCCCTGTACCTGGGGCCAGGGACACAGCAGCAAATCAGACTCAATCCTGACTCTGGATCAAGGAGCTCAGGTTGATGGGGAAACTGGATCCAGAATAGACAAGTACACTATAATGAGGTGGGTGCCATGATGGATGTGAGAAGAGCCAGCTTTACCTGTGGGAATCTAGGAGGGCTTCCCAGAGGAGGTGACATTTGAATTGCTTCTTGGGGGACAAATTGAAGTTCTCCAGGCAGAGAAGGAGAATGATTATTATTCATTAAGTGACTACTGTGCATAATCCCTCCTCCTAATTCTATGAGCTAGTGCTCCTTAGCCCCATTTTACAGATGAGGAGAGTGGTGCTGGGGAGGTCAGGTGAGTTGCCCAAGGTTACATAGCTAAGAGGTGTCTGTCTGTCCCCAAACACTACTTGTAAGTCCCATGCTCCTCAGCCACTGTGCTCTTCCAGGAAGAAGGAACAGCATAGAAGTGAAGGGTGTGTTCAGGGACTCTGAAGCCCTTGAGTGGCTCCAGTGGACACTGTGGGTATGTGCGTCAGGGGCGGGGGTTACTGGTGGAGGATGAGACCGGGGAGGCTGGCAGGGACTAATCAGGGAGGCTTTGTGGACCGCACTTAGGAGCTTGCCCCTGACACGAGGTGCTAAGGAACCATGGGCGTTTTCGGCAGGGGATATTTTTTTTTTTTACAGATTCTATTTATTTATTTGACAGAGAGAGAGATAGCGAGAGCAGGAACACAAGCAGAGGGAGTGGGAGAGGGAGAAGCAGGCTTCCCGCCAAGCAGGGAGCCCGATGCGGGACTCGATCCCAGGACCCTGGGATCATGACCTGAGCCGAAGGCAGACACTTAACGACTAAGCCACCCAGGCGCCCTTCAGCAGGGGATATTAAGGACAGATCTGGGGAGCTCCAGCTGCAGCATGACCAGTGGGTCAGAGAGGGCAAGCCTGGAGGCAGGAAGGCTGGTCAGGGAGCTGGTGCAGCCACCTTGGGTGAGGTGGAGAGCTCCGCTGGTAAAGGGCGGAGGTGACCAATGGGCAAAAACAGGAACCACCCAGATATCTGACAGGCCACACATCGGGAGGCAGCAGAGGCGCAATTGGGCTCCCAGTGCCCGAGGCCCCATCCTCCCAGGCTCCCCTGCCCTGCCTCACCTGACCCGGCCCTCCTCCAACTGGCGAAGGCGGGCATCTCGCTTCAGGACGTCGGCAATGGCCTCCTGCTCCTCGTCTGTCAGGAAGCTGAGGTCCAACAATCCATCAGCCTCAGGCTGTGGCTCGTGCGCCATGAGGAGGCTGGGCAGGGCCCGGAGCCCCACTTGAGATGGGTGGCCCCTCTGGGGCATCAGCTGGGGCAGTGCCCCAGCTGGGCACACGTGTCGACCTGGGGGCGGATCAAGGGGGCAGGTCAAGCCCTGCCCAAATACAGGGCACATCCTGGAGCTGGCTGCTCTTTTCTGCCCAAATATATGCCCAGGTGGTGGGCACTGTACGACTCCAGGAAGGCTGAGCTCAAGGTGGCATGAGATACACCCATGGACCCACGGACCCGTGCACACACTGGCTCACGGATATACGGACACACTTGAAGACGTGCACCCACAGTGAGATGGCCACCTGATCACACGGGTGCACCGATACCTGCAGAGATAGACGCATGCACCCCCATCCCCCACCAAGGACCCTATGAGGTCTTAGTCCCAGACCCATGCCCACCCCAGGGGATGTGCCTGACATGTTCTGAAACCTGCACACGAGGCCCCACAGAATGTATAACTCGGGGCAAAAACATGACCCGAGATACACACAAATCACACTGACTTTTGCACGCACATTGCCCCTCCACCAACTGGATTGTGAGCTCCCTGAAGACAGGGACAGGGCCTCACCCCAAAAGCCCATACGTTGCCCACAACAGACAGTTGGTCGAAGTTGAATTGAATGCAGACATACCCCTGTACACACATGGGGAAGGCACACACACACACACACACGCCCAGACACAAGGCACACACACCTATCTGCTCACCGCCCCCTCCCTGGGAACCTCCCAATATGGGTTCCCTCCCTCCACCCTTCACCTCCACCCTGCGCTGGCCCATTTGGCCTTCCTGTCTGAGGCAACCTCCCCCCCTGCCCACACCCCCGCTTCCTCCCCACTGAGGTAACCACCGTACCCACTCCCGCTGAGGCCTCCAGCCAGGGATGCCCCTGCTGCCAGCCCTGCCCTCTTGCCTGCAGCCCCTGGGCCCCTCCGCTCTGGCCACATGGATGCTCCCCCTTCCCCTGGCCCAGGACCTGGATCTGGCGGTGGAGGCCAAGTGCTGCAAAGCGGCTCAGGCTGCTCAGGTACCACGGTGACTCCGGAAGGAAAACATTTGCCCAGCTCCGAGGGGCATGTGGACGTGGCAAGGGGCCCGTGACTGAGCCGTGGCCAGAGCGGAGGCATGGCCTGAGCCCCCTGGGCCGTCTCTCCTCCCCTGCTGCCCCTCCCATCCCCTCCCAGGCCGGGTCAGGGCACCAGGCAGGCCTGAGATGGGAAGAGGGTTCTCTGGCAGGCGAGTCCTGGCTTGTGCCCGCTGCTGAGTCAGTGCCCAAGCCCGAGAGCGCCTTCTCCCTGTGCTGCCCCCCAACCCGCGGGCTTGGGGTTGCTGTCTTTACAGAGTACCATGTATAATCCTGTGTGAATGCCCGTGTGCCCCGTATTAGCAAGACTTCCCGAACATCTGCTGCGTTCCAAGTGCTGGGTGCTGCACACGCACGGCGGGGGGCTCTTCTGTGGCCCGGGGCCCCCGCCTGTGTGATGTTGTGCCCTTGCGAGTCTCAGTACGGCCCACAGCTCTGCACCCGGTGGAGTCTCTGAGGCTGTTTGTTTTGTGGGTGTGAATATTGTATCCCTGCCTGTGTGTCGGTGCCCCATGTCACGACGTGACGCCGCGTGGGTGACAGTTGTCTGTGTTCAGTGACTTGCTGGGTGACAGCACGGTGTGGTATGTGCCCTGTGTCCTTCTTCCTCTGCTGGATGTGTGTCTGGGCTGTGTCGTGCTGTGTGCTCTGGGGCCCCGGGGACCCCGGGGGGGGGGGCGTGTATAGGAGTATAGTGGTGGAGGATGTCCTGCAGGTCCGCCTGGGCTGCGCTGTGGGCATCTGAGCCTAGGGTCCCCAGCAGCACCCCCTCCCTATAGTTCCTCTCCTTCTAGAGGCAGAATCCAGTGTCCGGTCCTCCCCACTCCGGTTCAATACTATGGGACAGACCCATTGGTCAATATGTTCCAGTCCCAGACCCACTCCCCTCTCCCCCGACCCCCAAGGCCCCAGAGGGCACCCAGGATACCAGGTGGCAGTGTCTGCTCCTTGGGACACTGGCAGGGAACCCTGGCCCTGAGGTGTGTTACCTGTAGGGGTCCAGTATGGGTCAGACACCTTCGCAGGGTGACCTGGGCTCTCCTGCACTCCTGGCAGCCGAGTTTCCAAGCTGAACTTGGGGAGCAGAGCAGAGAGGGACTAAGGCTGACTCAACCAGCAGCCCGGAGGAGCTGCCCCGAGAAGGAGGAAACACCTTCTGAGCAGGGCCTGATGCAAAACCGGGCCTGGACTCCTGGCACCCTGCGGGCGCACCCAAGCCGCAGCTTTCAGAGAACCCGGAGCTGATCTGGTGGGTGGGAGACACCTGGGGCTTGGCCCCAGCTCCCCTGCAGACTTATTCTGTACCTCCTGTGAGCTGGGCAGGCACCAACCCCTCAGAGCCTCGGTGGCCTCATCTGTCGGATGGGCGGCCGCCCCACCAGGCCTGCTGAGTTACTGATAAGAACTTGCTTTGAAAGCAAGGTTAGAAATCTTTCTAAGAAGCAGGGTCAAGGAAGGATTACAGACTTCAGTCAGAGGACCCCAGTAGAGTTCCTCCTCTGCCACCGTGTGATCTTAAGCAGGTGTCTCAACCATGCTGAGCTGCAATTTCCTCCTATGCAAACTATGGGTGGAGGTGTGAAGAGCATACTCCAAGGGACCAGAAAGTGCCCGGCCAGCACAGAGAAGGTACCAGGTGGCCCCTCTCCAACAGTCCATTTTGACAACCACTGCCCATCCCTGTCCACATGTGCCTCCCTGGCAGCGCTGGCCCCAGCCCACCTGCGCTGTCCCCTAACTCTGCATCCTCCACCCCCAACCAAATCTCTTATTTCCAAGTTCCCGCCGTTGTGAACACCCCCCGGCCGCCTGCTGCCTGCTGCCAGCACCCAGACTGCCCCCCTCCCGTCCCCAGCTGTCCCCCATCGCTGCTGCTCCCCCACTGCCCAGGTGTCAGGACCGGCCCAACCTCTTCTGGAACCCTCCACCTCCCTGTCTCCTGGCCTCCATTCAGCCCCTCTAGTCCTGCCTATGCAAGGCTGTCAGAGGGGCCTTTCGGTGCCCTACTTTTATCCGTCATTCCTCAGCTCTGGAAGGTGCCGGCAGACACAGGGTGACCCTCTGGCTCGTTCACAAAAGTGCTCCCAACCAGCCCAGCCTCCCTTAGACACTTTGACTAACTCTTGGGCCGCCCTACTCCTCAGCCTGACCCCCAGACCCCCACGCCCGTAAGTGTGGCTCTGACGTCCTTGTCTCCCACATCCTTACCCAAAGACTCTGCTTCCGTTGGTGCTCCCCAGTCCCCAGCCGCAGGAGTGCTCTCCCCACTTGCCACTGCCCCTCCTCAGGCTCCCCTGCCTCCAGGCTGTCACTGCGCTTAGGTGAAGAGGCAGGGGCCTGGAGGCCAACAGGTCGGGCTTAAATTTCTGGCTCTGCCACACGGTCCCCCGCGGACTTGGATCAGTGACAAACTCTGTAAGCCTCACCCTCTGCCTTTATAAAACAAGGGCAGCGACGGCAGCTATCTCCTGGGACTGCTGCTAGGAGTGTCCCCTGGCTTGCCTCCAGCATCCATTCTCCCTTCTCTTTGGTCACAGTAGCCAGTCCTTTGGAGAACAGCCCCTCCCTGCTTTACCCTTTGTGCTCCAGCCACAGGGTGGTTCTGAGGAAGTAGGCTACTGGGCTTGAACGTGGTTCCACTCTTCCTACCTCTGTGCCCTTGAACAAACCACTTTAGCCCTCTGTGCTCACTTCATCTGTAAAATGGGGACGACAGCACCAGCCTCACTGGGCTGTGGTGAGGATAAATGACACTTCATTACGAGGCCTAGCACACAGTAAGCATTCAGCCACCTCTTCATGTCCTGTTTCCCCAAGGCTAATTTAAAGTTCTGCTGGGCGGGAGCAGGCCTTACTACTTTTGTCTGTCCATCCTGCTGTGGTTGTCCTCCATACTGGAACTCCTTCTCCCCGCAAACGACCCTCCGATGGATCCCAATATGCTAAAGGGATTTTTGAAAATGGAATTGCTATGAAGAAGGGAGGGGGCTCCTCTGTCTTGCCCTGGAGAAAACCCAGCTCTGCAGGGTCTGGGATGAGCTGATAGACCCCTCCAGGGCCCCGGGGGCCAGCCAGGGCTGTGCTCAAGGCAGCTGTCAGGATGAACACAAAAGGCCCTCAGGATTCAGAGACCAAATCCTTTGCTAGTTCAACTAAAACGACACACGCCATAGAGCAAGGTTAGGAAAGACGTCACCAAGGAAGAGGCTTTGAAGCCAAGTCTTGGAAAGGAGGACTACTTTTTCAACAGGTGGAAAGCAAAGGACCAGAAACGAGCAAGTTCTGCCGTCTTGCTGGAGAGCAGGGCAGTGACCTGATTACTGGGGGTCAGCAAGAGAAACCTGGCAATATGACCGATGGATATGGCAGAGGTCAGGGGCTGCGGTGATCCTCTTGGCTATCCCAGGCTGTGCAGCCCTGGTTGAGGGGACAGGTCCAAGGCGCTGGTCTGCACAGCTCCACCTCCCAATGCTACCGCCAGTGCTTCCCAACAGGGAGTATGGGAGGGTTTCGTACTCACTTGCCGTGAGGAGAAGGCTCTGGGATGGTGGATCTGGAGGCGTGGGGAGCTCCCATGACCTGGGCCTGGGGCAGGAGGTACCTGAGGGAGGCAGACGTCCCTGTAAGCTCTGCCCGCGGTAGGCACTGGACGAGGACTCAACCATGGCCTTGGCAATCAGGGACCCCGCCAGGGCAGCAAGAAGAAACGAGCTGAAGGGGCGAGGGGCCACTGAAGGGAGAAAACAAGGACAAGACACCGTCTGGAGTCAAACCCTTTATTGCCCTGCCCAGGGAGCCCCTCGCAAGGAATCTGCAGAGCAGGAGTGAGGGGCAGCACATGTCCTTCCCACAATGTGAAGTTAAGGGGGGCTGTGGCAGGTGGGAGGACACAGCTCCCCAACGGTGCTGGCTGCTCTGATGGCCCCCGGCGTCCTGGACCCACGGGGCGCCGTCACCCACGTGCCGGTGTGAGGCCCGCACCTGGGGCTGGAGCCAAGCCTGTTTACATTGCTCTGGTCTGCAGGGGGTCACTCTGGGCATGTCAGCATCACTCATCTCCCCAGACTGGCTGGGGGAGCCCCGGCCCGGTCCCCAACTGCAGGGGGAGATGGGCTCACGTGCTGGGGAGCCCAGGGAGAGGAGGAAGCGGGGGCTGCATGGACTGGAGGACACCAGGAGATGGGGCACAAACCGCCCCTAATGCAGCTTCGTGCAGACATCTGATCGGGGGCCCATCCAGCCCTACTAGAACATTCTAGAGGCTAGTGGTGAAGGGCCCAGGGCAGCTTAGTTTATGGAGGCTTCTTAGTGTACTCCACCCACCCTGGGACCAGAGCCCTGGCAGGCGGATGCGCTCCAAATCCAGCTCTGGCCCCTGGGCTGCCTTGTCCAGTGGTCCAGATGTGCTCCCCTTCCCTGCCGGGCACTGGGCTGAGGCAGAGGGAGCCCAGCAGGCAATGGCTGGGGCAGCGCTACAGAGGGAAGCTAAGGCCTTTCCAACAGATGAACAAAGAGGGCGCCTCAAGGGCGGGGGTCACAAGCCTGGGAAGGAGGGGACAGGGAGCTTCTTAGTGACCTGTGAGACACAACAAGCAAACACCCCCGCCCCATGCTCATCTTCAGCCCTTGTTCCATCCCATCTAGCCCAGACCCCTGGGTCAAAACCAGCAAACCCATCCCTGCCTTTTGGGGTGAGAAGAAAGAATCTGGAACCAAAAGGGGTGGCGACTGCCTCCTCAGGAACCTGGTGGGTTCAGGGCCACGAGGCAGCCATCACCGAAGGTTGAAGACGAGGCTGACAGTCAGGATGATGCCCAGGAGGAGGACGAAGGGCAGCCAGGTCTTCACGAAGGCCCCGACACTGATAGAGAGGAGAGAGAGGAGTCTGAGTGGGAAGGGCCTGGTGAGTGGGGCGTGCTTCACAGAGCCCTGTCTGCCCACCGGCCCAGATGGGGCTGCTGCCCCTAAGGAAGCTCCTGGAACCACTCCCTCACCCCCACACTCGGTCAGTCAAGGGAATGGGCCCAGCCTGGCTCGACACCGACTATGCAGGGCCACCAATTACAGTCCCGGGCAGGGGCCGTTCCAGGTTCCTGGCAGACATCTGACACCTCACTGGGCAGGTACAAGAGATGTGTCCACCCTCTCCGGGTCTCAGTGCTCCATCTATAATCACCTCTCTCTGGGGGGTCTTCAGTCTCAGTGTGGAAGCCAGGCTGCCCTCTAATGAGGCCCACTGGGAGGGCAGGGTTCAGCAAGAGTTAGCGCAATGATGTGGCTGGAGCTGAGGGGTTGGGGGTCAGGGCTCCACCTCAGTCCCTCTGTGACCACAGTTATGGTCTTCTCTGGGGACCTCTAAAGGACTTTTGGACTTAAAAAAAAAAAAAGACCCCTAGAGTCTCTTTTTCAGAAGCTCTTAATGATGCATGCAGCTAGCGGGAAGCCTGGAGAGGCGGCCAAGTGGGACCAGGCGCGTGCTGGCTCCCAGGTGGGTGCGTCACTCAACCTCTCTGAGCTCCCTTTACCTGAGAATTGGAATAATGCCTTTGACCTTACAGGTTGAGGCTGTGGCTTCAAAGGTCCCCCCAGGCCATCACTGAGGCCCCCCTGCCCAGAACCCTGCCTCTGATGAGGGAGGGTGGGAAGGAATCCTGTGGGGCAGTTACCTCTCCCTCCTCTGAGGGGCTTCGTGTTCACCTGACCTGAGCACAGGGCTCTGTGGGCTCACAGCCTCTCTGAGGAGCCAGAATCATAACCTCCATTTTCCCAAGGGCAGTCGCCGCTTAGAAAGGCCAAGGCAGGTGGCTGAGATCACATAGACCTGGGCTTGGACCCAGGTGGAGCCAGACTTCAGCACAGCCACCTTCCTCTCCACCAGGAACTCAGCTAGTTACTCTAGAACCTTCACGGCTCCAACCAGCATCTGCTTTGTCCCTGTTGGCTGCAGGACTCCACAAACGGCCCTGACGGGATCCTTGGGAGAGAGCGGCCCCAGGGTGAGCAGCGGGTGGACGGCTCACCTGACGTACTTCCCATAGAGCAGGCAGAAGAAGCAGAGCGTCACCATGTTCCAGTTGGTGCTGTTGTTATAGCGCATCAGGTTCAAGGCCAACGCCACATGTGAGTGGCAGTTGTCACAGCAGAGATTGTGCTAGAGATGCGGGAAGGGCTGGGTCAGGCAGGGCTGCGGGGGACCTCCCAGCCCGGGTCCTGCTGTCAGGAGCAGCCCACCTACCATGCGGTGCTTGTACTCCTCAGAGGCGTCGTGCACAGCGGTGTCCCACGCATTGGGCCCGCTAGCATACACCTGAGCAGGGTCCAGCTTCCAGTACCTGGGAGGAGAGAGGGGGTTCTGGTCACTCAGCCTCACAAATGTTCCTGACGCCTGCTCTGTGCAGGGTCCTGTGGGTGCGGAGGCTGCAGGGGTGAGGCAAGTCCAGGGCAAGAGCCACACAGTGGACACCGGGAACACGGTGTGACATGCCCAGTGCCCTGTGGACGCTGGGGAAGGTAGGGACTAACTCATTTGGGGGCTATGAGAGGCATTCTGGGGTGACATCTGCGTCTAGTGTGAAGGAAGAGGGGTTGGCCGTGCACAGCAGAGGGCAGAGCACGAGCAGAGGGAGAGGTACACACCCGTGCGGCCTGCACCGGGAGTTAAGAGACTGGGCACTGCTGCAGGAGTCAGAGGGAGGGACAGAGTCAGGAGATGCAGGCGGGGCCGCGTGCTGGGGGACTTGAATGTCACCCTGAGTTTATTCACAAGCAGCATGCTCTCTGTCCCTCCCTCTCCCACTCGGGAGCCTGGGGTGAGTCGGAGAAGAGTCTGTGGAGGTAAAAGCTCACAGACCTCAAGCTGGGTGAGAGCAGCTGTGCCAGACAGCGGAGCGCCCTGAGGGGCTCCAGCCGGGAATGCTGGGAGGGCAGGGCGCCCTCTGGCTGCCCCGTGGGCAACGGCTTGGTGGAGGAGCCTAGAGGTGGGGCCTGAACTGGGGCTGCGCAGGGGCTCCTGCCTGGAAACGGGTGCCCTTAAAACTAACCCCGAAAAGCAGCCTGGCGCAGACATCCAGCCCAGACATCCCTGGCCCACATTTCCACCTGCCTGTGGAAGTCAGCAGGGCTTGGGGAGCCAGTGCCCTGCTGTGCGGGCTACCAGCCCCTCCCTGGGGCCTGACTTAGCCGGGGCAGCCTCAGACCACAGGGGCTCTTCTAAGCATACTGATGACTGAGACACTGTCACCAGGCCCACAGCTGAATGGGCCCCCAAGACAGAAAAAATGAAGGGGTGCCTGGCTGGCTCAGTTAGTGGAGCATGCGACTCTTGATCTTGGGGGTTGTGAGTTCAAGTCCCATGTTGGGTGTAGAGGTTATTTAAAAAAAAAAAAAAAGAAAAAAGAAAACGAAGACCAAAAATTCCAAACACCCAAACATAGCAATAAGTGCCAGAGGGCCTGACTACTTTTATTCTAAGCAGAACTTTCCAACCGAGTTCCAAGCAGTGCCTCCTTTACATCTTAAATGACTTGTTCACTCCCAAGGGGCAGAAGAATCTAGATTTTGGAATGAGACACCTAGGCGTGAGTCTCAGCTCTGCCACTTCCTGTGTGATCATGACCAGCCCCTTCTCTTTCCTCATCCTTCCGATGGAGCTGAATACAACCGCGTAGAGCTGAGGCAAAGTCTAGATGGTCTGTGGGTAAAAACGCAGCCAGGGACAGGTGCAGGAGATGCTTGGCACGGGCTGTATGCTCTGGTGGAGCCTGGCTATCCTTCCCCTCATCCCATCCTCAGGGTGCTGACTCCCGCTGTGTCCCAGAAGGCCCGGCCCCAGGGCTAGTCACATGGGTGCTCGTCACTTACTTGGCAGGCTTCCCGAAGGCCATGTTGTCTTCCTGTGGAAGGACAAGAGCAGAAGTCAGTGGAGGACCCACATCTAGCCCGGCAGACAGACGTGATCAGTGGTGGA
This sequence comes from Phoca vitulina, assembly GCF_004348235.1. Classification (NCBI taxonomy): domain Eukaryota; kingdom Metazoa; phylum Chordata; class Mammalia; order Carnivora; family Phocidae; genus Phoca; species Phoca vitulina. The sequence goes on from NW_022589705.1 coordinate 80,842,615, forward strand.
AGTGCAGTGACTAAGAAAGGGGTAGGTCAGGTGGGCAGAAGTGGGGTCTGGGCCCTGCTCTGGGGCTGGCACAGCATCTGAAGGGCCAGCAGCAGCTTTTCTGGGGGGAGGCAGCAGTGCGGCCGGAGCGCTCGGAGCGCAGCACCCGGACAACAAAGACTTGGAGTGCCAGCCACAAAGGCCCCTCTGTGTGGCTCCCAGGTAATTCTCTCACCCTCTCTGGCCCATCTCTGAGTGATCACAGGGAGGCAGTTTCCTTTGCGGTACAAATGACAACACCCTCTGACCTCCTGACCCGACAGTAGGGCCCACACGGGGCTCTTCCCTGTGTCTGGACTGCAGCCTGACTGCATCATTCAGGGCAGGCCTGCGGGTTAGGGAGGGGGCTGGAGAGGCTTCTGATGAGGGACATGTTTCACCCAAGCCCTAGACCTGCCACATAAGGGTAGGGGCAGATTCTGGGTTCAGAATCAAGAAGACCCAGCTGACGGAGCTGGTCAAAGATGAATTACCATAAAAACACATAAGAGTAAAAGACCTCTGTCATGTTAAGATGGTCACGACATCTATTAATATAACTAGGCTGGTACCATCACATCTCTTCATTCCAGCCTCTAATGTAGACGAAGCTGCACCCTGGCAATGGGCAGGACGCTGCCTGCTCGTCTGGAGCAGGCCCACTGTACCCATCTCGGGCACTTCCCAGGAAATAGACCTAAGAACACAGCTGGTTCATTCTATAAGCCCCATCCCCTCTTCTCTATGGCCACACCCAGGGAACCACATCAGCCTCCCCGGTGTCCCCACCTTGTGACTCCCACCTTCTGAAGGTCCAGAGATGTGGTTCCTGGATGGTCTGACTCTCCACTCTTGCCTCTAACCCCTACCCATGTCTTGGTACCCCAGGGGTGGGCAAAGGACTGGGTCAGTTACTTAAGAATCCTTCTGGCCACACTGCCCTCCTGGCCTGTCCTGGAGGCAAGAGAAGGGGGATAGGGGTCAAACACTGGTGAAGAGCAGAGGGCCAGGGCTCTGTCTGGTACCTGCATTCTCCCGGGCCTTGGGGAGACTGGAAAGTTGCCTCAGGCAAGACAGGCCAGCCTTCCACTGAAGCCTTGGAACCCACCAGAGAGGGGCAGAATGGGAACTCACCGAGACAAAGTAGGGGCCGGCAAAGTCCCGAATGACTCCTGTGGATGTGCAGATGCCCATGTGGCCGATGATGGGGAAAAACCACCTGTGAAAAAAGGGACAGGGAAGGGGCAGAGCTTAGGGGGTCTTTCGGCTGGTTAGACAGACGCTGGGGACACTCCATCCAGTGTGAGAATATGTGACTATACTGTCATGCAATGAGTGCCAATTAGGGTGGCCGGGGGGCTGGGGAGGCACAGAAGAGGGGCGAGTGCAAATGAACAGCACAATGGAATACCACTGCACCCCACAGAATGGCTAAACCCAAAGGATGGTAACACGGGGTGTGGGGAGGATGGGGGGCAACTGGAATTGTTTCTATTGCCTTCAAAAACTGGCAATTACTCTATGCCTCAGCAACCCCACTTCAGAGTGTACACCCAACAGAAACCAAAGCTTATTATGTCCGCCAATGCCACGTACAAGAAAACCCACAGCACCTTCGTTCAACAGCTGGAAACATTTGTCAAAACTCACTGAACTGCACACTTAAAATGTATGCACTTTATTGTATATATATTACATCCCAATAAAGTTGAATTTTCCCCGAAGTTTTTATGTAAATTCCAGCTAGTTAACATACAGTGCAATATCAGTTTCAGGTGCAGGATTTAGTGACTCATCACTGACATGCAACTGCCGGTGCTCATCACAACTGCCCTGCTCAATACCCGCACCTGTTTAACCCACCCCATCCCACCCCCCAAGTAAAGCTGACTTTATTTATTTTATTTTATTTTTTTAAGATTTTATTTATTTATTTGACAGAGAGAGAGAGAGGGAGAGACACAGCGTGAGAGGGAACACAAGCAGGGGGGAGTAGAAGAGGGAGAAGCAGGCTTCCTGCGGAGCAGGGAGCCCGATGCGGGGCTCGATCCCAGGACCCTGGGATCATGACCTAAGCCGAAGGCAGTCGCTTAACGACTGAGCCACCAGGCGCCCCAATAATGCTGACTTTAAAAAAACTAGAAATAATCCATATGTTCAACAATAGTAAAATGAATAAGTAAATTAGGGTATAGTAATGAAATGTATGTAACAATGAACAAAGAACACACTTCTGCTACACACAACACATATTCTCACAGACATTAGGCAGTGAAAGAAACCTTCCATGAAAGTCCATGCATAATACTCTGCTTATATGAACTACAAGAAGAGGTAAAACTGACCTATGGTGCTCAAGGGCAAAAGAGGGGTGATTTTTGTGGCAGAATTAACTGGCACAAAGGAGCCCTTTAGGTACTGGAAATGCTATCTTCACCTGGGTGACATGAGTATATATACATATGCAAAAATTCACTGAGCCATATACTTAAGATTTGTCCACTTTACAGTGTATATCTCAGTAAAAAAGTTAAAAAAAAAAAAAGTGAGGGGGAGGCATTTAAACCAATCTGTGGGGTGCCTGGGTGGCTCAGTCGGTTAAGCATCTGCCTTCAGCTCTGGTCATGATCCCAGGGTCCTGGGATGGAGTCCCGCATCAGGTTCCCTGCTCAGCGGGGACTCTGCTTTTCCCTCTCCCTCTGCCTGCCGCTCCCCCTGCTTGTGCTCTTGTGCGCTCTCTCTCTGTCAAATAAATAAATAAAATCTTAAAAAAACAAACAACAATCTGTGTGGGAGGGAAGGGTTTCAGGGAAGGCTGCATGGAGGAAATGAGGAAGTAACAGTAGGTAGAAGGATAATGATAAAGACAAAAGCACGGTGTATTCCAGGAACTTAAAGTCCAAATTTTTAAAAAATCAAATCTCAGTTGGACCCCAATATGCAAAACATATAGAAACCCCTGATCCGGGGCGCCTGGGTGGCTCAGTCGTTAAGCGTCTGCCTTCGGCTCAGGTCGTGATCCCAGGGTCCTGGGATCGAGTCCCGCATCGGGCTCCCTGCTCAGCGGGAAGCCTGCCTCTTCCTCTCCTCCTGCTTGTGTTCCCTCTCTCGCTGTCTCCCTCTCTGTCAAATAAATAAATAAAATCTTAAAAAAAAAAAAAAAAAAGAAACCCCTGATGCGTCTGTAGTGTGAGAACCAGGGCGTTACTGGGCCTAGGTGCTGAACAGACTGATCTGGTTTAAGGACTCACAGAGGGGGGGAAAAAGGACTCACTCCAGGGCCAGTGGCCAACTGCTGGTTTCAAAGCTGCACCCTGCTCGGGAGGGGGAGGCAAAACCTAGAGGTGCAGCTCAAGGAAGCGATCATTAGGGCCTGGAGAAGTCAGCAAAAACTTCACAGAGGAGGTAACTTTTAACCCTGACCCGTGAAAAGACACGATGTCATCAGGCAGAAAGCAGAACTCCGAAGCAGCCCAGGGCTGCATGTGTCTGGAGAACGTGAGGGGACAAGAGTGGAGGGAAGAGGGTGGACAGTTCAGAGGCTATTCTGGAATACTGGCAAGAGATGATGGTGATCCTGACTACAGTATTGGTGGTAAGGTGGTGAGAAGCAGATGGATTCAAAAGATCCTTAAAAGGAACACTGGGTAGTTCTATGACCAATGGGAAAGAGGCCTTCCTAGGTCTGCTGCCCAGGCATCTGAAAGGATGGTGTGGCCAGAGTGGTCTCTTGAGAACATAATTCAGGTTCCATCATTCCCTTGCTTCACACCCATTGGCTTCCGGTTACACTTGAAATATACTTAAAACTCCTTCCAACAGTTTGGCCCTGCTTGTCCCTCGAAATCACCTCACCCCTCTTTCTAGCTACATTGCCTGCTTCTGATTCCTCAAACACACCAAATCTTCCCACCTCAATGCTCTTTTTCATTTGCATCCATCTGGAACACTCTTCCTCTAGAGCTTCACACAGCTGGCTGCTTCTCGTCATTTAGGCCTCAGCTTAACTGTCCATCTTCCCAGACCATGCCTTCTAGAGTAGCCACACACCACCCAGGAAACCCAGATCTCATTACTCTGCTTTAATTTCTTCATAGTATCAACTACTATCTGAAATTAATCCTGTTTACTTACATGGTTACTGTCTGTCTTTCCCCACTAGTATGTAAACTCCAAGAGAGCAGGGATTTTCTTATTTATTATAGTCCCCAGAGCAGTGCCTGGCATGCAGCTGGAGCTAAGAATTCACTGACTGATAAATGATTAATGAATGAATGTCCTGAGTTTAAGAGTGGAGTCACGCTCTGAAGTCAGGGCTGGGTTGAGTCTTGACTTTGTTTGGGGCAAGTTACTCATTCCCAACTTTGTCAGTGAGATGTGGATAGTAATAACTACCTCAATGTGGGGGCTACTGTGAGGAGTAAACAGGCTATGCTTGCAAAGAGCTTAACACACTTCCTTGCATTTGGTAGTTGCTCAATGTTGTTACCATGAGGTGTTCGATAAATACTTGCTATCTAATTGGCTGGACTGGCATAGAAAAAGTTGCTAAAGAGCTACAGTGGCCACAGGATGGGCACTCAGAATTATGGGAAAGTAGCTCCTCTGGCTTCTCAGACCCTAATCTCAGAACACGTGCCCCCCACCCCCGGCCTCCACCCCAGTTCCTTTCATCTGTTGGGAGAAGGTCTGGGTTTGACCGGTAACCCACAAACCATAGCTGTGCCGGAAATCAGAGTAAAGTCTGGAGACAACAGCAGAGCCCTGAGCCTAGGGAAGCCACAGAGAAGAAACTCTCCAAGTATTTGTCAGTCTGGAAACTCCATGAAGGCAACCTCCAAAGCTGCTTTGTGGACTGCTGTCTACTCAGACCTAGTACATAATAGATCCTCAATAACTATTCAGAGAAGGAAGGAAGGAAGGTAGGGAGGGAGGGAGGGAGGGAGGGAGGGAGGGAGGGAGGGAGGGAGGGAAGGAGTTACTTCCTTCCCTGGAGAGCTCTACCTGGTAAGGTAGACTGTCTCAGTGGAAAGAGCCCCACGCTGGCTTCTAAGCCTTTATTTCCTCATCTACAAAATGGGGAGGACAGTATCTATTTTCATTAGGTTGACATAAGGACTGAATAAGATAATGAATACAAAATGTTTAGAATAGAGTCCAGAACAGAGTACGTATCCAATCTTAGCTGCTTTTATTAGTAGCAGTAGCTATTATCTGGCTTTTCACGCAGAATTATCAACATCTCTGAGGGGGTGGACAGATCTTTGGATTCAGTTGTCTCCTCTCTGCTCCCCTTTCCAAAGACAGATGACAGTTCCTTGTGCCACATCTATTCCTAGCTCTGCACTCTAGGTCAGCAATCATCATGATGCACTACGATGGTTAGTTCATCTGTCTCCCCTTCCTGCTGGAGGTTTGACAGGGGGGCTACGGCTTATTTATCTTATGAACACATGCACATAGATGCCAACAGAAATGGGGTGTGAGCTGCTCCTGGCCCAGTTGACTGGGGATCATGGTGCTTCCACCTCATGTTGCTATCAGCTCTCTGAAGAGCAGAGGACTCTATGAATGTGTTTTTTTTTTTTTTTTTAAGATTTTATTTATTTGACAGAGAGATAGAGCGAGAGAGAGGGAACACAAGCAGGGGGAGTGGGAGGAGAAGCGGGCTTCCCGCCGAGCAGGAAGCCTGATGCGGGGCTCGATCCCAGGACCCCGGGATCATGACTTGAGCCGAAGGCAGACACTTAACGACTGAGCCACCCAGGCGCCCCTATGAATGTGTTTCTGAGAACAGGGAAAAACCAAAGAGATCTTAAGGAAAGAGACATGTTTTTAGTAAAACCGATACATTCCCTGACTATCCCCTCCAGTTATTCTCACCTTAACATTTTTTCTTCATAGCACTAATCACTATCAGAAGTTCTCTTATTAGCTTACTTGTTTACTGTCGATCTCCTTTCACCAGGATTTAAACTCTGTGACAGCAAGGATATCTGCTTCATTTGTCACTTTATATCTTTATCACTTAGAACTCCTCTGGGCACAAAGGAGTCACTTAGCAAATGTGTTACAAGAACACTGAATGAATGAATGAATGAACACACTTTCTTAAAATTTTTATTTTTAAAGGATTCAGACTTGGATGCTTTTAAATAAGTGCATAAATATTTGAAAACACAAGCAAGTGAAGTATATTTTAACATAATACAAAAATTAAAGTCATTTTTGGATCATCAACATGTAAGGCCAAAAAGATGGTCCTTTCTCCACACCACTTGGCTGTTTATGACAGAGGGAACAAATTTATCTCATCAGGTGAGGGGAGGTCGTCAAAAGAGAGCATGTTATGGAGTCAGAAGACTGAGTTTGGGATGCCTCTGCTCATTGGCGTGTGAACCTGACCAAGACCTTTAATGGTACAGAGGAAGCTCAGCTTCATCATCTCAGAAATCCCTACCTTAGAAAATGACTGTGAAACTCAGAGAAAACAGGTGTGAGAGAGCTTGGCCAATAGTCCAGCACTGTGAGGGTTGTCAAGGCTGAAGCAGGAGAGCAAACCAGCTTCCCTGACCCAGGAGCTCCTCCTCCCTAAAAGGCGGCCGGACTACAGGAGCACCTGCTCTCTCTCCTGACAAAGGACGAGGCCGTGGAAGGAACACTGCTTTGGGAGGCAGACACCCTGGGACCTAAATTCGCTTTACAACTGAAATAGTGTGTGATCTCCAGCCTCACCATCCACGAGGCAAAGGGTTGGACTCCCAGATGCCTGGGGCCCTTTTCAATGTTGACATCTCAGGAGGCAGTGTGGTCCCAGCCACACTCCCACTCCCGCCTCTGGACTCCGTCTTGCGTACAGACGTGATCAGCAAGCATTTGCTCAATGAATGAATAAAGCCCTGAGTGAATGAAGAGGTCTCCTCAGACCCGGTGAGGGGCCCTCTTCCGTTCGCCCACAGGTCCTGCGCTTCCCAGCCACAGAACCTTTTCCGCCGGTCTACAACTGTCTTTCTCCCTGACTAGACCAGGTGTCATGAGGGCGAGGAGCGTGTCCCATCCGTCAGCAGAAATTGGCACCGCGTAGGTGGCGGGGTTCTGGTGACTGGGCGAGGGGTGCGGGCCGGACCCGAGGGAAGGGCTCGCAGCACGTCGAAGCCGGAGGCTGGCCCGGGGCCGCCCGACTCTCCCCGTCCCCGGGCGGAAGCCGGGGGAGACTCACGTGAGCACCGGGATGGGCGTCCACACCACGCAGTAGGGAAAGCGGCTCCGCTCCACGTCCATGGCGCTGCTGCCCGAGCCGCTGAAATGCTTCTTGTCCGTCTCGGCCGCCGTCGGCGCCTCCACTTCCGCCATCCCCGGCGGGGGCGGTGGCGGCGGCGGCAACAGGAGCGGCGAACTCCCTTCCGCTTCCGCCATGCTGCGCGCCCCGCTCCGGCCGGCCCCTGCTCCAGCGCCGCTCGCCCCGTGGCGTCACTTCCCGGAGGTGGGGTCCGCCGGCTTCCCCTTCCCCCCGGGAATTGGGGCCGCGTCCCTCCGGGCCGGGCCTGCCTGGCCCCCTGCCTCGGCGCCGGCCGACCCCGCGTGTTTGCGCCCGCACGGCCGCGCTGAGGAAGGGATGCCCTCAGGCAGCGCGCAGTCTAGCGCGAGAGATGGACCGAGAACTTCGTAATTCAGTACGCTGAGGCCTCCCAAGAGGTGTTGTACAGTCGCTATTTATTGAGCGCTTCCTAGGTGCCAAGCACTTGACATACATTGTTTTTAATCCCCATAGACTGGTTCGACATGCGAATTTAGGTATTTCCCCCAGGTTACAAGTGAGAAACTGAGGTTCAAGAGATGAGGTGAGTGGCCACGACTCAGACCCAAGTCTGTGTCCCTTGTCCTTTCCCTCCTGTGGTCTCTCATGAGGTAGTGGTAGTGGAGAGGAGGGACAGGCTAAAATGCTGTGTGTTGTGCATGTAAGCAGGGGAGACTTGCCCGGAGATAATTTGAGCTGTCTTGATGTTTGCCAGGTGGCACGGGGGTGGGGGTGCAGGGATGCGTGCAGCCGTGCAAAGCAAGAAAAGGCTTTGCAGAGCGCAGTGTGCAGGAGTGTGAATATCACCTTGGTTGGAATAAATCTCAAACCTTAGATTGATCCGATCCCTTCATTGTGCAAATGGAAAAACAGGCTCAGGGAAGTTCATTAATTGTCCGAGATCACACACAACCAACATAAAGCAGGCAGGCTTAAATCTTGGATTCTTTGGGCTTTTTAAAGGATGCCAAGATAGCCAAAGAAAAGGGAATCCGCTGGGATGGGAAGGGGAAATATGGGGACAAGAAGGAGGTAGGGACAAAATCAGAAAAATGCGAGCTGTGCCTTTTAGGGAACGTCTTTTTCTTCCATTGAATTACCCTCCCTCAACACTGATCCATAGAAAGCCTGCTGTCCTGTTTTTAGCACTTAATATTTTAATGCATTTTGAGGGCGAATGTGTGTTATGGAACTCTAAGCTCCTTGACTTCAGTAGCTAGCATAGCTCCTAGTACAGAGCAGATGCCCACTGGATGTTTCTTGATTTAATGTTTGAGTGGATGTTTTATAAAGGTCTTCCAGATATCACAGCTGAAAATGATTCTAACCTATTCAAAAATTTTTGAGTAGGTTTGTGCCTCTCCTGTGACCCATGTGTAGTGTATAGTCCTTGCAGAACAACAACCAGCATCTAGCACAGAGTTTGGAATAGATTAGGTGTGCAGTATGTTTGTTGAATGAATAAATTACATTACTTCTTGATTCAATCATGATAATCTCTTCCAGACCACAGGCTCTGAGGAGGGTCTTTGCCTTAGATATTCCTCCATCATCACTGTCAATCCATAATTCTAGCACAGGGCTGGTGGGTGCCCTTTAGTCATTTATTGTATATATATTGGTGAATAAACAACCAAAGTAAGTCTTTCTTAGGGTCTGCCACAAATTTGGTAGTACTAACACAAGTACCACCTTTACTCTGACAACCTTCAGTGGCTTCTCATTGTACTTAGGATAAAACACAAATATCTTACCATGGCTTACAAGGCCCTGCATCTTGCCTTTTTTCTTACTTGTCCACTACACTACAGCCACCCTGGCCTCTTTTTCAGTTCCTCTCATGTGCCACACTCTTTCATGCCCCCAGGGACTTGGCTTACACTCCTCTGCTGAATGGTCCCCACCCCCTTAAACTGGCTAACTTCTATTTATCCTTCAAGTCTCAGGTTAAATGTGGCTTTCTCAGAGAGTCCTTCCCAATCTAAATCAGAAAGCCTGTGCGAATCTCCCTTGGGACATCCTGTTCTTTTTCCCTCACAGCACATTTGTAGCTATGTATTGTTGGATCCCCCCACTAGGCTGGAAACTCCTTGAGGGCAGAGACTGTACTTGCCTTGTTCACTTCTGTAAACCTAGTGTCTAGTAGTGTCTAGTACATAGTATCTGCTTGATATTTGCAAAAATGAATGAATGGCATACACTTACAAGCTTGGTATCATATGCTGGCTACACACAGTCCGAGGGCAGGAGCCCAGCTTATCACTGCTATCTCTTGGTGTCCCAAGCTTTTTTAAGGGGCCCATAGAGGTTGCTGGGCACAGTGCTCACGAGTTGTGTCTGATCAGAGATCCTTAGCTCCTTGGCTTAGGCAGCTACAGAAGCAGAGGCATGAAGACGGCCAGGTACTTGGAGAAAGAAGCCAGCTCCTCTGACTTCCCTGGGGCCTCTCTCCTAGGCTTCTCCCCCTGCCACCCCTCAGCCTGTCCACACGGCCCCCCCTCATATGCACACATCACCTGGGTTTTCTCACTCAATGTAAAGCCTCCCTAGCCTGTGCCTTGCCTCCTCCGCTGCTGCCACCTCTATCACCCACAGACAGATGGGAAATCTCCATCAAAGACTAACACTTCCTTCCAGGCTCAGAGGATCACAGCAGGGGCCTGGAAGAAGCTCCTCTAACAGACAGCTCAGGAAAGGATTGATAGGACTCATAGCTACCCCTCCCCTCAACACACACACCGACCTAAAATAGGAATGACCATCTGGATCCACTTACAGGGCTGGCTGGGGGAGGGAAGGATAGTAGAGCCGGAACTGTCAAGCTGGGAAATCTTCGAGGGCAAGATGCTGCTTGTTTGAAGGGTGAACTCAGGGCACGTTCTCTTGGTGGGAGTCAGGGCACCCCCTCCATTGGCCCCATTTATGAGTCCCCATGGCTCACACACCACCTGCCTCAGACTATCTCACTCATCCTGGCGTTCAAGGCCCCCATGGTCTGACTCTAAACTCCATCCTACTTTACAAGCCTCAGCTTCACTGTCTCCCTCTGGACTTGCTTGGAGTTAACCTCACTGGGCTGTTTGCCCTTCAGAGAATGATTCCTGCACTTCATACCTCCTGTCTTTGCTCACACTGTTCCTTCAGTGGAATGCTCTTCCCCTACTCTCCTATACTACTTTCAAGGTTTCTGGCAAATGTTTCCTCTTTGCTCCCAGAGCACGAAGGCTGTGTTTCTACCTATTGAATATTCATGTGTACTTGCATTAGCATTAGCTGTTTACATGTCTGTCTCCCCTGAGGGACTGTGAACTCCTTGAGAAGGGGTCTGACTGGATCTATTGGTCCCTGTAGCCAAGCACAACCCCCGGCAGATAGGAAGTGCTCAGGGAATGTCACCGTTGCTATTTGTTGATCATGGTTGGTCTCCTTCAGGGCTCTGGGGAAGAATCACCTCAATCAATAACCCAGGGAAGCAGGGCCGAGCCAGGGGCGGTCACCGCTGCAGGCTGGAGTTGCTGTTGGGTGTCATGCAGTGTGTCTGGAGTGTGTGAGGCCAGAGTCCTCTCTTCTTCAGCCTTTCTGCTTCTGCTCCATTTATTACCTTCTTTGGCTCCTGGAGATTGGGATTCTCCCCTTTAAGCCCTGAACTGTATTCCAGGATGGCTCCAAACCTTTCCACGGTAGGGAGGGGACCATTTGAGAACAGACACTCTGACTCTTTGGACATTAGTTTACAAAACGACTTCCTTCTCTGTTGCGTTTTATAGATGGGCAGACTCGCCCAAGATTATCGAAAGCACAGCTAGGACCAGAATCTAAGTCTCCTACTCCCAGGTGGGCAGCAAAGCATGACGGTTACATACGTGAACTCTCTGGAGTCAGCCAGCAAGCCCAGTGTTTCAACCTAAGCTCTGTCAGTGGTTGTCATACCTTAGGAAAGTAACTGAGCCTATTGGCATCAGTTTCCTCATATCTAAAATGGGAAACGATAATTCACATAGAGTTCTTGTAAGGTTTATTTGACCGGCTATGCCCGAACAGTTTCTGGCTCCAAATAAACACTCAATGTTAGCTATTGTAGTAGTGAAAAGCACCCATCACAATTGTAGAACGCTTACTCACTTAAAAAGCACTTGGATGCACATAATCTCACTATGATTTGGGGCCTTCTTACAATGTAGTGAAATAACCAGAGCAGGTATCAAAATACCCATTTTACTGATGAGGAAAATGAGCCCATAGAGGTTCAGGAACTTTTCTGAGATCTAAGCACATATTAGATAGTTGGGGTTTTGAGCCTCGACCCTGGCTCTCTCTGCTGGTGAGCCCTCTTAGGTCTACTGAAGAGTGATAAGGCTGAGAGCAGCCTGAGATTCGGTAAATCACCACAAAATAGGTGCCAACTATAGCCTCACTAGGACCAGGCTATTTTATATATTAAAAAAATGAGTCGAGAGGAGGCAGAACAAGACCGAACAATAGAGTACCCCATGCCTGCCATCATGTCCATCAGAATGCTTTCCTCCCACACCACCCCTGCCAGACACAGAGCCTGGCAATCGGTGGGGCACTCCATGGCAGAATGTACAGGGGAGGACTCAGGATTCCCAGTGAAATCCAATGCTCAGCGACCACGCACAATCCGCATTTCTATCGCACGTCTTCCAGATAATGTGGAGGTTCCAGGAGGTCAGGGATTAGTCTGTTGTGTGCACTTTCATTAAGCCAGTGCTAGGCACAGAGGAGGATCTCAAAAAGGATCATGACATTTAAGTAAGAAAATGATTTTTAAAGACTTGGACTAGGAATCAGAGATTAGGGATCCAGTCCTGGTTTTGCTTCTAACTCACTGGGTTCCTTGGACAGCCCATCCCCTTTTCCTGCCCCTCTTTGGAACTCCTTGTCTCTCTTCTGAAAATGTGGAGTTTAGGGCTAGATCAGTGATCCTCAGCTCTGGCCATACTTAGAATGAATCTGGGATGCTTAAAAATAATGGATGGATGCCTGGGTCCTATCTCAGATCAATTAAAACAATCTCTGGGGTGGGACACTGGTAGTTTTTAAAGTATCTAGGTGAGGGGCTCCTGGACGGCTCAGGTCATGATCTCAGAGTCCTGAGGGCTCCATACTGAGCATGGATGGAGGCTGCTTCAGATTCTCTTTCTCCCTCTCTCTCTGCCGCTCCCCGACCCTCTCAAAAAAAAAAAAAAAAAAAAGTATCCTGGATTATTCTGATGGTATAGCTACAGTGGAGAACCTCTGAGCTAGATAGTCTCTCATTGCCCTTTATGTTCTGCACCCACATTTCAGCATGTGCTGAAGCAGAGACGGGGAACAGGCCTCTAGGGCCACACCTACCCACCACAAACACGGGCAGCCCAATTTTTTTTTTAAGTAGCCTCCCTGCCCAATATGGAGCCCAGTGTGGCAGCAGGGGCTTGAACTCATGACCCTGAGATCAAGACCTGAGCTGAGATCAAGACTTAGATGCTTGCCAACTGAGCCACCCAGGTGCCCCACAGGGGGCCCAATTCTAATGTCTGTTTTGCTTGCCAGGGTACCTGGCTGGCTCAGCCGGTGGAGACTGCAACTCTTGATCTTGAGGTTGTAAGTTTTAGCCCCATGTTGGTTGGGTGTAGAGATTTCTTAAAAATAAAAAAATCTTAAAAAAAAAAAAAAAAGGAGTGTTTTGCTATACATTCACTGGGCGGGCTTATCTGACCCCACCTCTCTTATCAGTAGGGCTGGTGAGAGCTTTGGGTGAGTCACACATGCAGAAACACATTAAAAATGGAGCACCGCGCAACCTTTCTTACTCCCTCTAGTTTTGCCTTCTTCAGAAAGTCATATACTTGGAATCATACAGTGTGGCTTTCAGACTGGCTTTTTTCATTAAGCAATATGCATTTAGGTTTCCCCCATATTTTTGTGGCTTGATAGCTCATTTCTTTTTATCACTGAATAATACATTGTGTGGCTCTGTCACAATTTGTCAATTCACCTTTTGCACGACTTCCTGGTTGCTTCCAGTTTTGGGCAATTATGAATGAAGCTGCTACAAACATTTGTATACAGGTTTTTGCATGGACTAAGTTTTCAACTCATTTGGGTAAATACTAAGGAGAGCAATTGCTGGATCCTCCAGTAAGACTATATTTAGCTTTGTAAGAAACTGCCAAACTGTCTTTTCAAGTGGCTGTACCATTTTTGCATTCTCACCAGCAATGAGAATTCCCGGTGCTCCACATCTTTGTCAGCATTTGGTATTGTCAGTTTTTGGATTCTAGCCATCCTAATAGGTATGTAATGGGATTTCATTGTTGATTTAATTTGCAACTCCCTAATGACATAGTGCTGAGCATCTTTTTGTATGCTCATTAGTCCCCTGTATATCCTTTTTGGTGAAGTGTCTATTCAGATCTTTTGCCCATTTTTAAATTGGGTTGTTAGTCTTCATATTGAATTTTAAGAGTTCTTTGTAGATCTTTGTATATTTGGGGGTACAGACCCTTTATCTGACATGTTTCACAAATATTCGGTCAGTCCTTGGCTTTCTTTTTCATTCTCATAACGATGACTTCATGGAGAAGTTTTAGTGAAACCCGATTTATCAATTCTTCCATGGATTGTGCTTTTGATGTTGTTTCTAAAAACTCATCACCAAACCCAAGGTCACCCAGATTTTCTCCTGTTTATCTTCTAGAAGTTTTATTGTTTTGTTTTACATTTGGGTCTATGAACCCTTTTGAGTTAACATTTGTGAATGGTGTAGTGTTTAAATCCAGCACCATTTATTGAAAAGACTATCCTTTTTTCATTGAATTGACTTTGCTCCTTTGGCAAAGATCAGCTGACTATATTTACGTGGATTTACTTCTGGGTTCTCTATACTCATTCCATTGATCTATTTGTCTAGTCCTTTTGCCAGTACCACACTGTCTTGATTATTGTAGCTTTATGATAAATCTTGAAGTTGGGTAATGCCAATCCTCCTTTGTTCTTCCTTGACTTTATTATTGTGTTGGCTATTCTGGGTCTTTTGCCTCTCTATATAAACTTTAGAATCAATTTGCCGATATTCTCAAAACTAGTTGCTGGGATTTTGATTGGGATTTCACTAAAGTTATAGATCAAGTTGGGAAGAAATGACATCTTAATAATATTGAGTCTTCCTATACATGAGCATGGAGTATCTCTTCATTTATTTTGATTTTCCTTGATTTCTTTCATCAGAGTTTTATAGTTTTCCTCATATAGATCTTGTACATATTTTGTCAGATCTACCCCTAAGGGGTGTGTGTGTGTGCGTGTGCTGAATAGCTGGGGCACAGGGGATTTTTAGGGCAGTGAGACTATTCTGTATGACAGTGTAATGATGGATACATGACATTATACATTTGTCAAAACCCACAGAACTATACAATAAAGAAAGTGAACCATAGGGACTTTAGTTAATAATGATATATCAATACTGGTTCAGGGACGCCTGGGTGGCTCAGTCGGTTAAGTGTCTGCCTTCGGCTCAGGTCATGATCCCAGGGTCCTGGGATCGAGTCTAGTGTCAGGCTCCCTGCTCAGCGCGAAGCCTGCTTCTCTCTCTGCCTGCCACTCCCCCTGCTTGTGCTCGCTTGCTCTCTCTGACAAATAAATAAATAAAATCTTAAAAAAAAAAATCAATACTGGTTCATTAATTATAATAAACACTACAGTAATGCAAGATGTTAATAATAGGAGAATCTGAGCCAGGGAGAGAGGGGGATATATGGGACTGTACTATCTGCTCAACTGAATGTAAGCCTAAAACTGCTCTAAAAAATAAAGTCTAGGGGCGCCTGGGTGGCTCAGTTGGTTAAGCGTCTGCCTTTGGCTTGGGTCATGATCCTGGGGTCCTGGGATCGAGCCCCGCATCGGGCTTCCTGCTCAGCAGGAGGCCTGCTTCTCCCTCTCCCACTCTCCCTGCTTGTGTTCCCTCTCTCGCTGTCGAATAAATAAAATCTTTAAATAAATAAATAGTCTATTAAAAAGTGGGGGGGATTACCAACTCCAAATGAAAGGGAGCCCCTGGCGAATGAAGTCTCCCAGTGGCTCCTCCTTGCTTACAGGGCCAAGCCTACAGCCTCTTGTCAAGCACAGGGAGTCCTCTACAGTTAGACTGCCCCTTCAGCCCATGAGCCACTCCACCCTCTACTGTGCAGCTGAACTGAATCATTCGGGCTCCAGGAGGGAATCTGGGACTTCACACTACTCTCTTGACCTGGGACACTGTCCCTCCCTTGCCTGGTCTGCAAATGTCTTGAAGAAGTTTCTGCAGATTTCAGTTTGGACACAAAGAAGTGATACTGGTCCAAAGCACCTGCTTCATAACACCACCTATTGTGCTTCTGTTTCTGTCAGGATCTCCTTCCTGTCTCCTGAATTAAACCAAGAATACCCTAGCATACCCTGCTGCCTTCCCATCACTCCCTGTTCTTTCCAAATGTACAAACAGAAGAATTAACAAAATTTCAGTAGTGAAGTTATTGTTCCCACAGTATTGAACCACAGTCCTGAAACTGTGCATCAACAACCTTGGGGGGCCATGACAAATTCATAGGGGGCGTGGTAGGAGATTTTAAATTTGGGAGATACTCAACGTCTGCTGGCTACGGAGAGATCTACTAGCTCAAGGTAGATCATAGTTTCATCATCAGGTTGTGATACATTCCTTTGGTTAGGTCATCTTTGAGAAGCTGGGTTTTTGGTGGTTGCTGTGATAAAAAGCAATTGAAAGTCAATGTGGAACAGGAAGTGAGGGTAGTAGTGTCCAATCTGATTAGAAAATCCAACAAGCTTTATAGTGCCCAACAAGCACACAGATCCCATTACTGTATTTAAGAATGAAATAAAAATTGTTTCTTCTAGTTTATATGTATTATTATTTTTTAAAACAGTGACTTGGTAGGACATAGTTCTTAATATGTGATTTGAGTATAATTACTTGATAAATAGAACTGTTAGGCATTTCTTTTGGTTTAGAAGCTCCGTGAGAAAATTACCGAGCCACTAATGCTGGGTAAGTGCTATGAGCTGAGAAAGTTTGGGAACTTCTGGTCTAAGATATCCTCTAATCCAGGGCACATCAAAAAACTGTAGGTTGTGAAATCCATTTAGTGGGTTATAGCCAGCATTTTTTCTCCTTCATAAAACAGAATGGTAAATAGAACACACTGCATGTAGCAAGGGCAAATATTACTGCGTAAAACTTATGTTCATTATATACACACAAATAAGCATGGGTATCTTGGGTCACAGTGTAAAATGTATATTTCTTGTTTGGGTTGATTTTAGAAGTTTGAAAAGCCACTAAGACTTCAACCTCCTCATTTTGGAGATGAGAGAACAGCCTGGAGAGGGAAAGCTGATTCCCGCAGTTCACAAGCACCAGTACCGGGCTCTGCTGCACTCAGCCCCGCTATGCTGGGTGGCCACTGCTCACAGGGATCCTGCAAGGCAGGCCTCATTCTACCCAGTAGTATGTGGTTACTCAAAGTCACATAGCTACAGAGGTGAGGGATCAGGTACCCTCACTTTGGTTCCAAGACCCATTTACACCCCACAAATGCCAGCAGCCACACCTAGAACAAAATGGTTTTAATCAATTGCGTCACCCTCACTCTCCTGGGAGCGGAGCAACAAAAAGGCTCGGCTCCTGCCCCCAGAGGACAGTAAGGCTTATGTGTCTCTCCACACTGCAGGGCCCAGGCTGGGCAGGCAGGGGGCGGGGAGGGAGGGTGGGGGGCAGGGAGAGAGGAAATGGCAGGTGGCTCAAACACAGGAAAGCAAAAGGGGCCCCTGCTGGTCCTTGGGCCCCAAGGCCCAGCCCCCGCACTCCTGCTTTCCCCTCCCTGGCTCGAGAAAGGTCATGGAGAAGAGACAGGGGAGCAAGTCCCAGCAGCAGGAAAAGCAGCAGCAGCTGTTTCCTTCACCAATAAATATACTTCATTACCAAGCTAGGAGAGAGGGGTGGGAGAGGGACTGGGTGGGGCGGAGGGGGAAGAAGCTGCCACCTGTGTTGCTGGGATTAAAGCAATGACGAGATGGTGCCAGACCCCCCACCACTATCCTCACCCCCCCCCCCCCCCCCCCCCCCCCCCCCCCCCCCGCCCCCCCACGGCGCAGAAACCCCCACACCCCCCCCCGTCTTCTTAAAACTGTGAAAAAGCTTTTAACATGGCCCTCCTGTCTCCAGGGCTGCTCTGAAGCCTGACTGAGAGGAGGCACCTGGCAGAGACCAGGCGGAGGGAGGGAAGGACGGAGGGAGGGAAGGAGGGAGGCTGCAGCTGGAGGGCTGGAGCCAAGTAAGCACTGAGGGGAAAGGCGGGGGAGAGGGGAGGAAGGCTGAGCAACTATCAGGAGCAGCTCCCAGCTGAGAGCCAAGGGGGCAGAGAGAGGCTTGGTGAGTGGTGGGGTGACTGCTGTCCAGTGTTAAGCTTGGGGCTGCTGAGGAGGGAGGGGGCCAAGTTAGGGATTTTCCCGTCTGAGTGGCTCAGGAGACCCACCCCCCTCCCCCCAGAGCAGCAGGGGGACAGAGAAAAGCCATCACTTCTTTGGTCTTTGTGGCGGCTCAGCATGGGGGGGGGGAGGGGGGGCAGAAAGGGCCCTTAGCAGGGAGCGCCACCTCAGCAGAGTAGGCCTGGCTGGGAGCTCTGGCAGAAAGGTCACAGTGAGGCCAAGGAGCCCCCAGAAAGGGGAGTGGGAGTGGTCGTAGTGCAGTGCAGAAGGGTATGGCGTGGTGCTCCACCCTCTGCCAGGGCCCTTGGGAAAGGCTAAGCCCCCAGAGGTGGCCAGTGAGCGCAGGCGCAGGGTCCAGAGCCAGCACTGGGAGAAGGGCGAGGACGCTCTCCTGCCCAGGCAGGGGACTGGCCTTGCCTCCTGCAGGACTCCCACCTTCCTTCTGCTTCCACCCTGACATGGTGGCTCTGGAGGGAGGGTGGGACCCCATCCTTTTTCAGAACCTTCCCTGAAGCCACAGAGGAGCTAGCCTTGCCCGTAGGAGCAAGAGTGGCAACAGGTCAAGGCTAGCCCTTACGGACTGGAATTCCACTCCCCTTCCTGTCGCCAACTGAAGTGTAGGGCAATCCTTGAAGACAGCTTCAGCCCTTGCCTCCCAACCTGAGGCAGGCCAGAGCCCGCCAGGAACATGGAAGTGGGAGGTGGGGGGTATTTGGAGGGGCTTCCCCTCCTGCTCTTCTGCTCAGAGCTGGGGCCAGTCAAGGGGCAATCTGCCCAAAAGTCTGAAAGCCAGCAAGTTGTAGCAACCCCCCACCCCCAATGCCAAACTAACAAACAAAACAGGGAAATGAAAAAATGGGGGGAGGAGGGGAAGACAAACCAAAACAGAACCCCCTGACCTCCTGCCCATGGTGAAGGGTCCAGCCAGTAGCAGGGGCTGGGGACCAGAGCTAGGAGGGTCTAGCTGGGCCGGCACTGAACCTGGCCCTCGGAGCTGTCCTCGTCGTCAGAGGCCCCAGCACCCCCACTGCTCAGGCCTGTGATCCGGTAGCCCATGTTGAGCAGCATCACCTCCAGTGGGTCAGCATTCATGCGCCGCTGGTTCGCCTGGGAAGCACCCTCCATGTCCTCCACAACTCGGCCTGTGAGGTCTTCACTCTGGGGGGGAAGGCACACATACCACTGGGATATATGTGTGTGTGGGGAGGTCGGCAAACACACACACAGATGGAGCGATATACGTAGAAGGCGCTGTACGTACCAGGAGATGTACTTGGGATTTGTACGTATACTCATATGTGTATCTGGGTGCCAGGGAATGCACACACGGGGATATGTGCAGGACACATGCTCACCAGGACATAGATGTGAGGGAGATGACACACCACATGGGGTTATACATATGGGGCCCATCTGGTAATATACACTGGGGGGACACAATACGCTGAGGTATACATGGGGGTGCACATGCTGGGATGCATACTAGGGGGGCATACACATATCAGGTTACGTATGGGCGGGGCCCCATACAGGAAACGACGGGGACATACCACATGGGGTTATATACACGGGGGACCCATACATGGACATATATGTGAGAGGACTCACACCAGGGTCTGTTGGGCACACCTACTAGATACCCAAGGTGGGGGGCACAGACAACACCCCCCATCCTACTCTTTTCTGTCATCACTCCCAACAATCCTTCAACTTTTTCCTCTCCCCTCATGGGACAGGCCTATAGGGTTCTCTTTAAAATTCACAGTAAATTGCCTCTGTAATTAGATACACCACTTGACTTCTGTTTTGCTGGCTAGAGGGGGAAGAAGTGAGGCAGAGGGCAGGGGAGGCCTCAGGCCAGCCTGCCTGGCTACCCACCCTGGGAGTGGAGGGGACCACCCCATCCTAAGTGTCCCTGTGGACTGGACACTTCACCGGCATCACTTCTTTATCCTTAAAGCAACCTTTTGAGGTGGTGCAGTCATTCCCATTCCAATGTGCAGATGATAAAACCTGGGCCAGAGATGGTTGAGTCCCTTAGGCAGTGAGTGAAGGGACCAGGATTCAAACTTAGGCTCACCAGACTCCAAAGCCTGCATACTTTCTATGTAACCAAGGGACTGGCTTTTGCCCAGCTTCGGGGAGGACACAACGCAGTGGTATATGAGGTCCCTAGGGAGCCCCTGAGGTACTGTTCTCATGAGGTGGCGCTGGAGATGCTCTGGTTCCCTCCCTATCTCCTGCACCCCTGGTTACTGTTTCCCGTATGTGAGTCTCATCTTCTCAGCTTGCTCAGGGATATGCTTCCAGAAGGCAGGCACCTACTCCTGCCCCTGGGATTGCCTACTGCATCTGGCACTTTCAGAATTTGATGGCTCCCACCTTGACACAGTGTTGGGCCCTTGGGTAAGAGTTCCCTCATCCTAGCAGCTTCTAGTCTCTGGGTGACTCATTTCCCTTCCCAATCCTCCCAGGCTCAGCCAGGGGCCTTGCACAGGGTCCAGCCCAGACTTTCTCCCTGTCTAGTTTTGGCCATCTTCTCTGCACCCTCACCTCTGGCCGGGGGTTCCAGAGCCGCACAACAGGGTCGATGCCGCTGGTGGCCAGGAAGCAGTAGCTGGGGTGTGGCTGCAGGCAGTTGACGATGGACTCATCCCCTTGGAGCACGCGGACCAGGTTGGTGGTCTCCTTTTCCCAGATGAAGAAGGAGCCATCGTCAGAGCCACTGACGATGTACTGAGCGTTGCTGGCAGAGGGGCAAAGGGCAGGGAGGTCAGGTGGGGTACTGCCCTACAGCCTCAAGTAGAGGCTGTGTGGCTTAGGGCAAGGGGGAGCAGGGAAGTCTGGAGCTGCTCATTCCCCCCGAACTCTGGGGTCTTCACGTGGCTCAGAACTCCCCCACACATCGTAACCCTCTCCATTCTGCAGAGCCCTAGTCGCTGTGCAGCTATTAAGCTCAGGATCAGGGACTGCTTGGGTACCTCGAAGATACTCTCCCTCAAGGCACATTATAAGCTCCCTGGGTGCTGGATCAGATTTTGCATCTCCTACGTCTCTGGGAACACTCTTGTCTAAGCCTTCCCTCAGCAGTCCTAGCCTTCCTGGGTCCAGAACCCCCACCCTACAGTACATCTGCCCCTCACACACCATTGACACTTAGAGGGGATCTTGATGGAGAGACTCTCGACAGTCAAGTGTTTCACCTGCCCAAAGAAAGTACACCATCTACAGAGGAGGGTTGGGGGTGATTGGGTCTGAGACATGGGCTATGTCCCTCAGTACCGGGGGCACAGTTCTGAGCACACAAGTGTGCCAAGACTGCCAGCCTCTGAGGGCTCTTGCCTCATACCCCAGTAGAAGGAAGTTCCAAGCATCCACATCAAGAAACCAAGCTCTGGCACATGGAGATGGAGAGAAAGGAGGTAGGGGATAAAGGCAGAGTCCAGGCCCTGCTGGATGCTTTGTGGATTACCTTATTATGGCCCCATGAGTGGGGATGACTGGTTTCATTTTACAGATGAAGAAACTGAGACCCACAGAGGTGAAGCCATTTGGTGAAGGATACAGGTAGAGCTGGGATTTGAGACTTTTCTAAAAGCATTATGCCCCCGTACCCCCCCAACCTCCTGCTGCCAACCGGGCTGTGCCCTCCTCCTCTTCAGGGCCTCGGACCTGCCAAAGAAATTGGCCTCCTTGATATCCGTGGTGGTGTTGCAGTGGCCACAGTAGCGGAACTGGTAGTCGTAGCTTCGCTCCCGCAGCACCATCTCATCCTCTGAGATGGAGTCCTTGCGGCTCGTGCTGCGGAGGCGGACAGGACCGCCACCGCCACCACCGGCTCCCTTCTTCTCCTCTAGGGGCAGAGAGCAAGGAAAGGTGAGACCTGTCCCTCTTTCCCCTCCCCTACCTTGTCTCCACGCCTGGCCCTGTTTTCAGCCCAAGTGCTGACAATGTAGGGCTACCTGCCTCTACCCCTACCCTGGAAAGCTGG
The DNA here is from genome assembly GCF_004348235.1 of Phoca vitulina. Lineage (NCBI taxonomy): Eukaryota > Metazoa > Chordata > Mammalia > Carnivora > Phocidae > Phoca > Phoca vitulina. The sequence goes on from NW_022589705.1 coordinate 80,864,412, forward strand.
CAATGACTGTGAGGAAGAAGCACCTTTGGACCCAGCCCTTGAGGATGTTCAAAAGGGGACCTCGGACGCTAGGAGGGCCTTGGCTCAGGTCCCTGAATAATGTCTGGAAGCCCCAAGGATGCACAGGCCCACAGTCTGTTTCTGTGGAGATAAGAGGCAGGGAAGGAAGGTGAAGCACTACTGAGAGCCTTGAAGGGATGATTTCTCTAAATAGATCCACAGGTCTGAAGGCAGTAAGGTCCAAGCCCTTCCTCCCTGGAAGACGAGTTATAGATCCCAAATGAGGCACTGACCAGTTAAGTGCCTTCGGTAAAATCACAACAGTTTTCTCAGTGCCTTAAAAGTGCCTTGATTCTGCCTGCCTCAGGGCTTTTGTATATGCTGGTCCCTAGGCCAGGAAGTCTTCACCTCCCACGGCTACACTTTGTATCTAGTTACCTCTTCTTCCTCATCCTTGAGATCTCCGATTAAATGTCTCCTCCTCTAGAACCCCAGCCTGACATCAAGCCCTGCCCCATGCACCTATACCGTATCAGCCCTCCATGGCTCTCATCACACTCCGTCTCTCCTTCATTGCCTGGTTCCTTCACTAGGACTGTAAACTCCATGAATACAGAAATCCCATCTGACTTGTCCACAGCTGTACACCCAGGACCCAGCACAGTGCCTAGCACATGGTAGATGCTTGGTAACTATTCAAACAAATCAATCAATCGCATGGTTAGTAAACTGCATAGGAGAGAGGTGAGGATCCACATCTGCCTCCAGTGAGTTCACGTTTCATCACAAAACCCAACTCACTCTCCAGTGCTACCGAGGTGAGCTGGACAGGGCTTCGAATGCTCTCTGTGAGGGTAAGGCAGTGGGTTCAGGGAGGCTGTGCTTTACCCAAGGTCACATGGTGACCACATGGCAGAGCTGAGGCTGGAACCAAAGGTTCCACACCCCATGCATGAGGCATTTCTACTGCCAGCATCCAAACTGGAGTGAGTGCAACCCCCAGCTGCTGCCCCTTACTCACGGCTAAGGCCCTGTGAGCAGCTGAGAAGGCCCAGCTGGAGCTATGTGGATGGCCTGACTGGGCTCAGCTGACTCCTGTCCTGAGTCCCAGGCATTACGCCAGGTGCTTTAAACATGCTATTCCGAATCCTCAACAGAAACCCTAAATGGGAGGTGTCATCACTCTGCCTTTACAGATGAGGAAACTGAGTCCCAAAGTCACATGATTTCCGAATCAGCATCTGAACCCAGGCCTCTCTAATCTCAGAACCATGTCCTCTCCAGCATGTCCCATAGGACCTCAAATAGAAAGAGACAGCACCCCCCTCCTCAGTGCCCACTCACCACCGTCATTTTTGGAGAAGAGGGCTGCCGTGATGTCGCGGCCCAGTGCGTCACAAGCGCTGCTGTGGGCCTGCTCCGGAAACTTCCCTTTGAAGTCATCCAGGCACTCCAGGGCCTCAGCCACGTACTTGAGCTCAAAGAGGCAGCGGGCCAGGCGGAAGTGTGCCTTTAGGTGGCATGGGTTTAGGGAGATGGCCTTGAGGCAGTCTCTCAGGGCATCGTAGTGGTCGCCATCCCTGGGAAGGCAGGGGAGCGTGGCCTGGAGGTGGGGCCACTTGGCAGGCAAGGAGTCCACCCGGCCTCCTCTGCTTCCTGTGGCCACCTCAGCCCACCTCTGACAGATCTCAGGGCGAGGGTACTTGGAAATGAAAAGAACCCTGGCTCAGCCCAGGCCTTGCTCCCCAGGAGATAGAGTATGTTAAGATGAGTCAGGAACCCTGAAGTCTTGGGGGGGTTGGGGGATGGGGGTGTGTGTGTGAGAAAAACAGTGTCAGGCTGCCCTCTGCTGGGCACAGAGTGCAACTGCGCACTGGCTCACCCCAGGCACCCGCAGCTCTGCAGCAGAAGGCCTGGCATCTTGCCCACCTCAGGCTCCCCAAGCCCTCCTTCTCTCTTCCTCCAACTACCTCCTCAAATCCCCCCGGCTGGTCTTCAAAGCCATGGCCAAGGTGGGGGGCCCTCAAGGACAGTTCTGCGGTCTGGGGAAGCCAGAAGTGCCAGGCTGGGGACTCAGGGTCTGACCAGCAGGCAGCAAGCCCTCAGCCAGACCCCCCTCCGTCCTGGCTGACTGATCCACAGCAGCTGTGGCCTCTACCTCCCGGGGCTGAAGGATGGGGCCTGACAGACTGGCAGAGTCAGCTCTCTGGAAGCTGATGGCGAAGGGGGGTGTGCACGCCAGGAACACCAAATCATCCCCACTCACTTCTTCAACCTCCCAAAGCATGGATGAAGGGAAGTGGGGATGGTTTTAGGGGAGAGCGAGAGGGGAGGGGTCAAAGGAGAAGTCCCCTGCTCTCCCACCCTGTGCCAGAATATAGGCTACACTCCTCCAGCACCTCTCATCTGTTCCCACCTGTCGTTTGGAGAGCCAGACAGGTCACAGGAGCCACTTCTCCTTTGGTAGCCTTTTTCTTTTTTTTCCCTTTCCCTGCTGGGCTGAGGCGAGCCTAGAACCCAACTGTGCCAAGCAGCACTCCCCAGAGTTGATGCTCCTTCCACCAAGGCCCAGCTCACAACCCTCCTGCATAGGGCCAAAGCAGGCCTGACAGGGGAAAGGTCCTCCTGACTCTCCTCTCCCGACAGCACTCAGAGGGAGCATCCAGCCCTTGCGGCAGCCATGCTCAGATCAGGAACAAGCAGCTCACCAGCGTGGGAGCAAGCAGGGGACAGAGTGCTTTGAAGGTATGGCCTGCGTCAGAACGACTGGCTGTGATGAAGGAGCGGGCGCTGTTCAGAAACCCAATTACCACCTGCAGAGTGCCCCTCAGAGCTCCTGGAGAGAGCCAGACAGAGACCAACCAGGAGCCAAGGGGTGACAGCTCCCACCGCATCCAGGAGCAGATGGCAGCCCTGGAGAGACTGGCCTGGGACAGAATGTGACATTCTACGGGTCACTGGCAGGCATGTAGGGTTGGGGAGAGCAGGCTGACCCCAGGGCTCACCCATCCAGACTCACTGCCAGATCAATCTCCCTGAAAGGGCAGCCCTCAGCACATCCCTCTCCGGCTCGAAACTCTTCAGTAGCTGCCCATCATCCCACTGAATCCAGGCCAAAACGCCACCGCTCTGCATTCCAAGTCCTTCCCAGGCCAGCCCCAGGCTACCTCACAGACTCATCTCCTGCCAGTCCCTTCCAGAACCCTCTGCTCCAGCCAAATGGATTTGTTGTTCTGCAAACAAGCTCTTCAGTCAGTCCCCCACCCCCATGCCTTTGTTCACACCATTCATCTCCCTGGGAATGTCCTTCCCCCATAATCCCCTCCTCCTTTTCATTTCCTTGCCTAAATCTGCCCACACTTAAAGCCCATCAGACACCTCATCTTCCTGACACTTCCCTGACCCCAGCTAAAGTGACCTAACTTTTCTTAGTGCCCACAGTCCTTTTACCTGACCACTCAAAGACTCACTGCTTCCTGCCTCTTTGCCGATGATGAACCCTGATCATGTTTTTGTCCTCTGTCCAGAAACTGGGCACTCTGGAGCACAGGAACTCAAAAGTGAAGAACTTTGTGTCCCTGCTATCTAGTGCATAGTAGGAGTTCAGAGAACATGTCAAGGGCACCCATCAGCCTCTCTTAGCAAGAATGCAAGAGTGAAACAGCTCTCAGTCTAAAGCATGGATGAGGACCCTGCATTCTACCCAACTCCTGGGACAGAGAGGCAAAACACCTCAGGATGGCCCCCAAACCATCACCTCCTGGGTTAGGTTGCCATCTGAGTCTTTGGCAAACTCTTGATGCCTGAGCTAAGGCCTATGGGGGCACCTTCCCAAAGCCCCATCTACCATCCTGCTAACTTGGGTGGGTTTCTTACGCTTCCCTCTCTGGCCTGCCTTGTTGCAGCCAGACGATGGCACACCAGCTGGCCTGTCTGTCTGGGCAGAGCCGACGGATGCCAGACGGAGCAGAAATGGCTGTGGGCCCAGCTCTATCCATCTCCAGTCCTGGCCCCGGCTGGGGGATGGGGTCTGCCTGCCTGCTTGCCTGCTGGTGCCGCAGGCAGAAGGGCTGGGAGCCCTGATGGTCTCCAAAGATAGCAGATTCTTCAGGAACCCGCTTTACCCCTTTACCACCAGCCACTATGACCCAACATGACCCACAGCCAGCTTCAGATCTCTGGTATATTGTCTGTGCTTAGTCCAATGGTCTAAGAGCATAGGAAAGCAAGCCCCAAGGTCAAGGAGCTGCAGAATCATTTCAGACACATACCAACTGAATTCACCAAATGCCTCTTTTCTATCTAGCAAGAATTCCACTGCTCCTTCAATAGTCCCAATTCAAGGCACAATTATCCAACAGTTGGGATTAATCATTCTCTCAAGTCCTACTTGTCCAGTGGCCATCTCACTTTATAACAAAACACCATGTTGAAGCTCCTTGTGAACATGTTCTACTTCACTGTGACCTTTCTTGGTGCTTGAGACTTCCTGATTTCTAGTCTGGAGGTGGGGAGGAGAAGCCTGGGCCTAAGGAGCCATAAGAGGCAGTGGGATGCCACTGCCACCTTCCCTGGAGGCCTCGGCAACTTGGCTCCATCAGGCCCCCTGCCTTCATCCCTCATCCTAGCACAGGTCCACTCACCACTTGCGCTTCATGTAGGCAGCAGCTCGGTTCCCGTAGAGCATGGCATTGTGAGGGGCCCTCTGCACGGCCTTGCTGTAAAGCTGAATGGCCTGGGTCCACTGCTGGCAGGCAAAGGCCTCATTGGCTTGCTGTTTCACACGCTCCAAGTATGGGGGCAGCTCTACCTGGGGGCTATGGGGAAGGACAGTCAAGTCAGGTCAGCCAAAGAAGGTCAGAGCAGCCTCTCAGGAAGTCTGCAGCCTTGCCTGAGGGCCACCCGTATTTTCTTTTTTTTTTTTTAAAGATTTTATTTATTGGGCGCCTGGGTGGCTCAGATGGTTAAGCGTCTGCCTTCGGCTCAGGTCATGATCCCAGCGTCCTGGGATCGAGTCCCGCATCGGGCTCCCTGCTCCTTGGGAGCCTGCTTCTCCCTCTGCCTCTCTCTCTCTCTCTGTCTCTCATGAATAAATAAATAAAATCTTTAAAAAAAAAAAAAAAAAAGATTTTATTTATTTATTAGAGAGCGAGCGAGAGAGAAACAGCATGAGAAGGGAGAGGGTCAGAGGGAGAAGCAGGCTCCCCGCTGAGCCGGGAGCCCAATGCCCGATGTGGGACTCGATCCCAGGACTCCGGGATCATGACCTGAGCTGAAGGCAGTCGCTTAACCAACTGAGCCACCCAGGCGCCCGCCACCCGTATTTTCTTGGTCCCTGGGATCTGCACTGTCATTTAGAAGAGGGGAGCACTTCTATCCTTGGCCTGGGTTACTTAATAGGTAACAGGCACATGTCCAGATACTCTGAACCAGTGAAAAAAACAGAGGAACAGAAATGAAGCTGTCATGGATAGGTTAAAGGCAATTCTCTCGCTCTCTTTTTTTAAGTAAACTCTATGCCCCCAACATGGGGGTCAAATTCATGACCCTAAGATCAAGAGCTGCATGCTCCACTGACTGAGCCAGCCAGGCACCCCAAAGGAATTCGATTTGATTCGATTCAATTTATTAGACAGGGAGAGAGCACACGCGCGTGAGTGGGGAGTGAGCAGAGGGAGGAGAGAATCTCAAGCCAACTTGTGCTGAGTGCGGAGTCTGACACGGGGCTCAATTTCATGAGCCTGAGATCAAGACCTGAGCCGAAATTGAGAGTTGGATGCCTAACTGGCTGAGCCACCCAGGTGCTCCCCAAAGGCAATTCTTAATCAAACTCCTGGGCATGACAGTAGCTAACCACCAGCCTCCACACTGAGCTGAATCGTGTGACCACCCAAGTTCCTCCCACGGATCTTTCTAAAGAGACTTCTCTCAAAGTTTAGAGGATTTGAACCCCTCTATATCCAAAGCCCAGCATTGGGCCTGGCAGTGAATAGAGGCCAAAAGATGGTATGGGACAAAGAAAAATATAATGGGGGAAGCCCACCTATGTGGAATACCTTTAAGAGAGAGCTCAGTACTACGAGGCAGCTGGCCCCTGGGTTCTGACCCAGCTACTGATACCAAGGGACTGGAGCTTCAGTCTGAGCATGACTGGAATCCTACCAGGTAGGAGCAGTATTAGAACCACTACTCATTACTCCATTACATCCCTTGCCCCAGTCCCCAGACTCTGAGATATGTACCTGGATGGAAGGTTTACAACACATGCTCTTCCCTCCAATTATACTGTAAGGTACCATAAGGTGTAATTGGGACTGGGAGGGCTGGACAAGTCAGGCTGGCCTCACCTGACATGTCCCCTACTCTCCGGCAGCCGGAAGCCATTGCTATGAAGGTGCAGGCCATTGGACACGCCGTTGGATACACCATTGGTGGACATCTTGCCGTTCTGAACTTCTGGCAGGGGTGGGGAGAAAGAACAGCAACAACTCAGGAGGAGTTCCTCATTTGCTCCTCAGCAGCCCTCCAGCTTCCATCACAGGATCTGATGGTTCCACTGTGGGCCATGCTCCCAGGGTTAGATCCATTCCCAGAAAGCAAGTTCTGACAGGCAGGCAAATGCATAAAGAAAAGCCTTTGCGCCCTCTGCTGGTTGGAGAGGGACACAGCTTCAACTTGGCACTACCCTTAGCTGGGTGTGGGGAAGGGAGGGAGGGGTGCCTAAATCAACTGTAGGCCCCAGGAAGGAGACAGTGAGGAGACTGATCCAGGACGAGAAAGGAAGGGCAAGTACTTCAGGTCCTCAAGAGATAAGCCACGGAAAAAAACTGCTTTTTCAGAGGGAAGTGAAAAGGGCCGTGATGCAAACCCCTTTGACAGATCTCTCTGACCTACTGTTATCTCCCTTCTTACTGTATAGAGAGTGTTCAGAGAATCTAGTCCTTTCGGAGGATCACAGCCACAGCACAAGGGAATGGGCAGCTTTCTCAGCCACTTTGCTGAGATACCTAGCTCCCTAGCAGAGATACCCTACCCCAAGAGAGAACTTACCCCCTGAGGAATGGCATTTTCTAGGCAAGAGGAAGGTGTACGGCCGCTGCTTGTAAGTCAGGTCAAACAAATAGACCTAGAGTGGAAGGGGTCAAGAAAAGAGACGGAGGCTGTGAGGTAAGAATGTGGTTGGCTGTGAGCAAGGCCTTGGTGGCTTGATGGCTCTCAGGAACACAGTGAGTGTTGAGCAGAGAGCCATCCGGCAAGGCCAGGGGGGGTTCCTGTGGAGCAAACCTCAGGCAGGAACATCTTCCCAGTTCCCGGCCCTGAGGGAGGACTGCTTAAAACACTGTCATTAATTAGAAACACATGTTTAAGTTGGAAAGGTCCTCAGAGGTCACAAAGCCAAATGTCTCATTTTACAGATGAAAACTGAAACCTCAGAGAAGGGAAGCAATTTGCCCAAAGTAACAATGCTACCTACTTCCCTCAGTGAACATTATCTATTATTATTTAATGTTTATTCAAGTCTTACTTTGCTTTAGGAACTCTGCTAAATGTTTTTTATGACTTACCTCATTTCATCCTAGAAACCACCTCATAAAGAGGTACTATTATTTTTCTTTAGTTTATTGTTTTTAGTAATCTCTACACCCAACATGGGACTCTGAACTCACGACCCCAGGGATCAAGAGTTGCATGCTCTTCCGACGGAGTCAGCCAGGTGTCCCAAGAAGTACTATTATCATCACCCCCTTTATAGATGAAGAAATATGGCTCAGACTTTATGTACCCAGGGCCATAAAAGCAGCATGTGGTACATACAGCCAGGACCCAAAACCAAGTCTGTCTGGCTCTGAACCACTCTACTAGACTGCCTTTCTATTCATCCTTATGCTATCTTTAGGCCAGGTGATGGCTCAGCAATCTGAAGCCAGAACCGTGTTCGCCTGCTCTCCATCCCAGTTCTTTGGTACATAATCCGCCTTGCCTTGTAATGTCATCAACTGGTTCACTTGCCATGTCTCCCCTGTCAACCTGGGCTGGATCGTATTTCACATTTGTCTCCTTCATCTTTATAATAATGCTAATCCCAGAGTAAGTGCTCAGTGAGTGTTTGTAAAATAAATGGATTTAAGCAAGGCTTACTAAATATCCTGACCGAGAACACGAAAACGGAAGAGTTAGTAACCGCCCATTATCAAGGAACACTCCTACAGCTGGTCTTAACCCACAGCCTGGCTCTGAGCCCCAGGGTTTCCTCCTAGGAAAATGGAGGATGAGGAAACTGAGGCTCAGAATAATGAAGACACTCACAGTTCAAACTCACAGTACACAGAAGGCCAGAATTTGAAGACAGGTCCGTCAGTTCTAAAGCTTAAACAAAAGCCAAGGCCAGGGCACCTCTCTGGGAATTCCAATGATGCCATGTTGCTCCTACACTTCACCAGTCATTTGCAATAAGGCTATTGCTTCTTGTCTGCCTCATGGCAGTGGAAGTGAGGTATAAGCCCTGGCTGCTGAATGTGGGGTGGTGGTGGGGCAGAGCCACCTTGGGCAACCATACCTACCTGCTCCCCTCCCATGTTGACCAGCAGCTCTGTGCCATTGGGGCTGAAGGTCACATAGGTGGCAACCAACACTCTCAGACGATTGTTGTAATCAGGCAGCTTCACTGGCAGGTGACCTGCGGGGAGCAGCTCAGTTACCCTAATGTGAGGCTCCCCATCTTCCCCCCCCCCCCAGAGGGGCAGGGAGTTGTGTGAAGCCAACCATATCAATAATGGTAGCAATTATCTTCATCATAAAAGCAGCTGCAAGTGTTGAGCACTTACTATATGCACTAGGCTAATTGCTTTATATACTTTATCTCATTAATCATTACAATGCCATTTTATGGAAAAGAAACTAAGACTCATCAAGGCTAAGTAATTTGCCAAAGGTCATAGGATGGCTGGTTAATAGCAGTCAGGATGAAAGCTCACATCTGCCTTGCTCTAAAACCCTTGCTCTTGACCACCACGCCATGCTATCTCCCTGTACCGCCCCGAAGAGAGTCAACACCCAGCCAAGAATGTGGAGCCAGAGCTGGACTGAGCCCTACCTGCTACGTAATACTGGGCTGCACCATCCGGAAGGGGCTTCTGCCGGTCACAGAAGGTGTGGACACCTGCCGAAGGGCTCTGCTTCATGCTCTTCCTGGTGGGAAGGCAAACCGTATAGGTTATAACCCCTAGCACTACCCCTGGCTAGACCAGACCACAATCCCTAGAGGAAAACCTAAATTTTTATCTTTGAAACGAGGTGCCTTTCTTCCTTACCTGAGCAACCCCAAAGTTTCACCAAATAGATAGCCATGGCCACATACATTACAGTGCTTTACAAGTAGGTCCTATCCATCATCTTGGTCCTCATGACCACCCTATTATCCCCATTTTACAGATGATGAAGTTAAGGTTCAAGGTCCACTCCAGGTCATGTAGTGTGAGGAACAGCAGTGGTTGCCCAAATCCACAAATGAAAGTAAAGCAGGCCAGACATTCCTGCGCTTGTCCCAGGAGTCGACTGAAAACCCAGGCTGGCAGAGCTGCTCAGATCTGGGACTTATATGGAGCTTCTCATTATATTCTACATTTGTTTTTAAAAAAAAAAGAATAAAATAAAATGTACATTTTAAATGTACAAAAAAGAAATTACATGTGCAAGATTATAACTCTGTACAAATACTTGCAGGAAGAGAACAAGCAGCAAATACTATACACAGTGATTTGTTTCAGGTGGTGGCTTATGGGTCGTTTCTTCATTTTACTTTCCATTCTTTTCCAAAACAAACATGGATTAAATTTAAAAAAAAAATCACAAAAATTTAAAAACCCACCTCAAAAAGAAGAGGGCATGGCAACGAGGGAAAGGGGCAGCAGGTTCCCAGAGGCCTGCCCACGGGAGGCCGAACTAGTCATACCTGTGGTTATGGATCATGCGAATGTCATAGAGCCTCACAAAGGGCCCACTGGCCCCTACAGCCAGGCAGTTGTTGTCCTGGGGGTTGACGGTGAGGCACTTGGCCTCCACCAGCTGGCCACAGTACTCTGTCAGGTCAATCAGCACCTCCGAGTGTTTGCTGTTCTCCCGAAGGTCATACTGGCTGTGAGAGAGGACAGCGTTAGGGGATAGGCGTTGGGTCCTCCCTGTGAGGCGGGGGAGAAGCTAAGGCCTTGTTATACAAAGGAACTGGGAGCAGCTTTGACCTGTTCCTAAATAATAAGAATGTCAAAAACCACCACTCCTGGGGCGCCTGGGTGGCTCAGTCGTTAAGCGTCTGCCTTCGGCTCAGGGCATGATCCCAGGGCCCTGGGATCGAGCCCCGCATCAGGCTCCCTGCTCCGCGGGAAGCCTGCTTCTCCCACTCCCCCTGCTTGTGTTCCCTCTCTTGCTCTCTCTCTCTCTCTGTCAAATAAATAAATAAAGTCTTTAAAAAAAACCCCAAAAACCACCACTCCTATTTCTTTCTTTCTTTTTTTTTTTTTTAAAGATTTTGTTTTTAAGTAATCTCTATACCCACTGTGGGGCTTGAACTCATGACCCTGAGATTAAGAGTTGCACACTCCTCTGACTTAGCCAGCCAGGCGCCCTGAAAAACCATTCCCATTTCTCGAGTGTTCACTGTGGGCCAGGCACCTGAAATAGGCTTCTCACACAATCTTATTCTTTATATAACTACTTAAGGTAAATATTACTGTAAAGATGTCAGTGACATTGCTATTAACTACTACTACTACTGATCACTAACAGCGAGAAACTGCTTTGTGTCCAGTACTGTCCCTAGGTGTTGTACGTGGATTATCTAAATCCTCATGCCGTTCGCAGGTACCATTAGAACGCTGAGGCTGAAGCAGTGATGAAGCCTGTCTGGGATGACACTGCCAGTAATTCTGAAGCTGGGATAGCGCAGAGCTGGGGAGACCGCCTTTAACCACCTGGCTCTGCTCCTTAACTCCACTTTTAATCTAATTTCTTACAGGAAACAGAAGAAGTAATGGAGGTGACAGAAAAGAGAATCTAGAGGTTGCCTAAGAGCTATCTAGAAACACTCAGCGTCTCAAGACCAGCCTGAGTCCCACTCAGGAGGTAAAGGTCATGCCAGACATCCCCGGCAGTAGCACACCCCTCCCTGCAGTTTGGGGGACTGCTGTGCTGCCGATACACAGGCACAGGGAATGGGGAGGATGTCCTCTGTGTGCTCACCCACCTTCTGCCTAGACATTGGCAATCATCTCCACCCTGTCCGCCTTACCTTTCTATGCTGACCTCACCAGATTGCTCTTCCTAAAATACTGTTTTTGTTACATCACCCTCCTGCTCAAAAAACTGCAGCGATTCCTCAATACTTCTAGCATGAGTTTACTGTTGGTTTACTTTTACCGAACTCCTCAGTCTGGTTTCTAAGACCTGATTTCACACCAACCTTGTTCCTCAGTTTGCTAACGATGCCAATTACAACTATCCCCTATGTGGTTATTTACCCTGCCTTCACAAACTGCTCAAGTTGGGGAGTCCACTCTGCTTTCCTTGCCCATCCAAATCCTGTCTATTCTGGAAGGCCCAGCGTATGCTCACCTTCTGCGAGGACATCTTCGCTGATCGTACCTTTGCCTAAGCACTTAGGCTCCAACCCTAGATGCTTAGCCTCTACCTGCTGCCCTGGCACAGCCTGGTTAGTCAGGGTCAACAAGAGTAACAAGGAATTGTACCTGCCACCGACCAGAGTACTTTCTGTCTTCCAAGTGCTATCCTAAGGTTTTACAGGCACTATCTTGATTTTAATGTTCAGGCCAACAAGAGAGATATTATAATAATTCCCATTATAGATGAAGAAACTGAGATTCAGGGGTAAAGTGACTTGCCCCAAACACTTGAGTGACAGAAGTAGGACTTGATCCCAGGTCTGTCTGACATCAGTGCCCTGTTTCTAACTGTTGTTTTATAGTTCATGTATGATTTAGATATCTCTCCTCCTTTGTAACAGGGAAGCGGGCATAAAGTCCTGTAGGCATTAAAGCAGGTTGGGGAGATAAGGAAAAAGTTCTAAGGTCACCTTTGCAGAAAGGAGTTAAAGGGCAATGAGACCATTTTAGGATGAAGGGAAGTAGAGGCAAAGGTTGACAAACCAGGCCACTGGAAAGGGGGAAAGTCCACTTTACCATTTCTGGCTGGCTATCCCCTTCTCACACATATGCCCACTGTTCAACTATTTGAGAGAAATGTATCAAGCACCTCTACATGCTAGGCACAGTGCTGGGCTCTAGGAACAGAACCAGGGACAAGAGAGAGATGGAGCTGCTCTGACAGTTCACTGTTCGGTGAGTGATACAGACAAAAAGATAAACCAACAAGTAAATAAAATAAAAAAATTACAAATGGTGACTGGAGTTATAGAGGATACAATTAGCGTGCTGAGACAGAATAATGGGGGAGGGGTCTACTTCAGACAGGATAGTCAGAGAAAATGCTTCTGAGGTGATTCTTAAAATGATCTCAGGGTGAGAAAGAGTCAAACATGGAAAGAACTGGGGACAGAGAAAACCAGGTGGAGGGAACATTAAGTGTGAAAGCCCAGAGGAGGCTGCCTCTGTGTTGGTGACAGCAGGCCGGCAGGCCTGGATGTAGTAGAGGAGAGGGTAAAAAGTGGGGAAGAGGAGAGCAGGACAAGCAAATGTTCCCATTGTATGTTCACAGACAAGTGCCCTGGGCAGACAAATAAGGCAACTCTGCTGAAGGGAAGGAACCAGGCCTGTGGAAGGAAGCAGTAGGGGCAGATGGGATGCGGGGAGCCAACATGCAGTGGGAGCAGGGGAGATGCAGGCCCCACTCCATGCCTCAGGCCCTTACCGGATAAGCCCATCCTCAGCAGCACTCCAGAATGTGTTGGGCCACATGGGCGCTGTGGCGATGCGTTTTACCCGGTTTGTGTGGTCTCCAAACATGTGGATTGTTTCCTTTACTGTCAGGTCGTGGACATGCACTTTGGAGTCAGCTGCCCCCGTGATCAAGATGCGGTCCCCAGCATGAGGCAGGAACTGCTCCAGAGAGATTGAAGAAGAGATTGGCAGGCAGTGGGGATAGGATTGGCCAGGAAAGAAGACTAGCCTGGATGTTAGCACCCTCTTTCCTTCATTTCAGGTAAGTAAATGAGCCCAAGACAGTCCACTAAGGCACCTGGCTCTCAAGCATCAGCCCATAGGCCTATAGGTCAAAATTGGGACATACACCTTTACTTTGCTGGAATAGTCCTGATTTAGGCCAAACTGGACTAAGGAACCCTTTCCCTCTGATTCTTCCCCAGGTAAGAGCTGAGTGGATGATAATCACAGCTGTTACCATTTACTAAGCATTTACCATGTGCTAGACACCTGGGCAGATACCTTATCTTATTGATATTTAAAATAACCCACTTAAAATTGAGGTTTAGCACTAACATTGAGTTAACTCAAGTATGTCTGATTCCCATGTGCATATTGCCTCATGAGGACTATTTGATAACCTGAGGATTACATAATAAATTAGCCTTAAAGTGAAAAGGATTCCAGTGTTTTAAGAAGGAAGTAGTATTTTAAGTTGGTTCAAATATTTCTGGAGAACAATCTGGCAATAGGTAACAAAATAAAAGATGTTTCTATCTTTTAACCCTAAACTTCCACTCCTGAGAAATAATTCTATTAGAAAAAAGGGACCTGTGCAGAAATGCTCAGAGCAGCACTCCTCATAATGACAAATACTGGAAATGGCTCAAATGTTGGACCCTTGGGAAGGATTGAGCATCAGGAGGAAACATCTCCATGTAGCTATTATAAAGAATGAGAACCAGAGCATTCAGATGAAGTTGAGAATAGAATATTCCAAATGACATGTGGTAAGAATAGCCATAAATACAGCTTTGAACAGTAATTTTTAAAAAGTGTGCAGTTCTATCACCTCGTTTTGAGGAAGAAATATTTGGGTATGGTGTTAGTTGACTCTTTCTCTTCATTCTTGAATTCAAAAATTTTAATTATCTTCTTTCTTAATTGAAAAGCTTCTCTCAACCCATAACAAGGCTGAACGGGTGCTGGGGTTGAGGCATTATTCTGCATTTAAAGAGCTCAAGTCCTACTACATGAAAAGAGCAACAATTCACTCTTTCCACACACCACTATCTAATGGCTCACCAGGACAAAGACTAGATGAAACAGATGGAATTTAATTATTTTTAGGGGCAACCAGTAGTCTTTAATCCTGTCTGGAGACAGCACGTACTTCATGCACAACAGAAATGAGTAGGTGAGCTCTTGAGGACTAGTGCCTCACTCATCATACACTGTAGTTGCCACCAGGGGGAGCTTGTGGGTTAAGTAAAAATATGTGTAGTGTAGCGTTACTACCTGAAGAGAGAATCCTTTTCTACACTTTCACAGGAGGCTGAGGGTCTGTGAATGAAAGTACGTTGCCCCAAATTTTACTATTAGTGAGTATCAAGACCATTGTCAAATTCCGGTTTCTGAACTCAACATTTTGTGCTCTATGATGCTAAACTGATGGCATAGGTCCCTTTCCCAGATCCCACCCCATGGATTCAAATTGAACCTGACACTTTCAGGGGACAGAAAACAGTCTGTTTGCCATGCAAGAGGTGAATCAGCATTGTTCTGTCTCTAAAATTACAGAAAATCATCTAGGATTGGTCCCTGGAACAGGAGGTGAAAATCAGAGCTCGGGAAGGAGGCAGAGTTTAGGGAAATAAGTAGGTTCTCAGCTCTCAAATCTACCTTCTTCTTCATGTGTCTTGTGATTCTTCTTGATATTAATTAGGAAAGTATTTCTTAGCTTAGTGAGGCTTTCCAAAGGACAGCCTCTCTCACATACATCCATTATAGAATTTCAGGGCTGGAAAGGTCCTTAAAAGTCATTTCCTCCAACCTTAAACCTGACAGATAAAGTTCCCGGTGTGGAGAGTACCTCAGTTCTTGGACATTTACTACATTCTCAAAGGGCCCATTCTATCTTTTCCAAATTGCTCTAAGCATTTGACCCTTTGCTCCTTCATCAGGCCCACATTTGCTCCTGTGGACTTAAAGAGCCACCAACCAACCGCACGTCTGTTCTCTGGGACCAAAAGGCAGAAGTTTCATGTCATTTCCACTTACAGGGCTTCAGAGGTCTGAAGACACTTGTAAGTCTGTTCCCACTTCTGTTCGGCTCACTTCCACCAACAAATCAGTAGCTTGAACGAAGAACAGCTAAAAGCACTTGTGCCAGGTGCCTTTTTACAATCATCTCATTGACTATAGTATTAAGCCTATGATTTGCTGCTTCCCTTTTAAAATTAAAGGGTTATTTACTCATTTACTCATGAATCCAGGGGGTTTTCCTAAGCCACTTCATATTTACAGATGAATAAAGGGGCTCAAAGAGGTCAGGTGACTTGCCTAGGTCACAGAGCTTCTAAGAGGCAGATAAGGGGGTCAAACATAGGTCTTCCTGCTATTTAAGTTCATGCTTGGAACCATACCACCCACCATCACCACTCAAATAAATATAAATTCACCTAGAGCTGGCCTTGCGGCCCTAAGTGAGGAAGCAGAACATGGAAAAGAGATGGGGTTTCAGGAATCACAGTCAGATGCTCAGATCACAAAGGTGTCTGTGACCCCAGGGGGTATGTGGGACACAAATGGGCAAACACAACCATGTGCACAGCCCAGTCATGCCTTTTACTTGCTCTGGGCCTTATCCTGCTCACCTTGACAGAGAAGATATTTGCCGTGTGTCCTGTGTGCATGGAGAGCAGCTTCTTGTGGTGCAGAGGGTCCCACACAATTGTGTGCTGGTCATCGGAACCAGAGGCCAGCAAACTGCAAGCAGAATGAAGGGTTCTGACCTCTCCTCGAGTTCCCAGGCCACGCTCCCCTCCCCCACGTCCCCTGTTCATAGGGAATGAAGCCACACAGAGTGTGACAAACAGGAGATATCACAGAATTCAACGTTATCTTATAAACCTTAGTTGAATCTCTTCTTTTTTATCCTAAGGATTTCTCATTATTCCTTAAATGCATTAGATTATCAAAAAAACAGGGTTTGGGTGGTCACCCAAGTCACTGTTCAACTGTGTGTTGATAATGATGGACTAAACTTAAGTACACAGAAAAGAGCAGCAGTTTCTTTTCCTTAGATCTACTAAGAAGGAGGAAAGTCCCCTCTCCCAGCTTCCCACTCCCATCTCCAGCACCTTCTCAGGTGCTCTAGCTCATACTCACTCTCCTTTCTCGTTCCACTCCAGACAGTTGACACATCCTGAGTGACCCTGGGGGAGCAAATGGAAAGGGACAAGAGAGCCAGTTAGAGGTTCTCCTGTGGGGACTCAACACCAAGAAGTAGAACTAAACAGGTAAACTGGCCTTTCCATCATTAGTGTTTTCCTGGTGCATGTGAGTGACCAGAATTGAATTACACTGCCTAGTATCTTATAATATATAAAATATTTTCATAATCATGATCTCACTTAATACTCAACACCTTTAAAAGATTTTATTTATTTATTTGAGAGAGAGAGACAGTGAGAGAGCACAAGCAGGGGGAGCGGCAGAGGGAGGGGGAGAAGCAGGCTCCTTGCTGAGCAGGGAGCCCGACGAGGGGCTTGATCCCAGGATCCTGAGATCACAACCTGAGCCAAAGGCAGACGCTTAGCTGACTAAGCCACCCAGGAACCCCCACCTGAGCCTTTTAAAGGGCAGGTTTCATTGATCCTATTTTGCAGGAAAGTAAACTGAAGTTCAGATCAAAGTAAGCAGTAGAAATGAGATCCAAACAAATTTCTGCTCCTACCACTAAAAGGGACGTGTCCCCTTCCTGGGACATCCCCTCAGCCACAGAAAATTTGCCCAGAGGAGTATCTGATTCAAAGACAGCCAATTAACTAGAAGGCTGATCTTTCATCCATTTGGCATATATTTAATTTGTCCAGCACCCACTGCATATGAGGTACTGTTTAGACACTGGGGATACAGCAGTATATAAAACAAAGTCCCTCATCTTCTGGAGCTTACTTCAAGTAGGTGGAGGCTGGTATAGTAAGGCTAACTGGGACAGAGTCTTGAGCTTGGGGGTCTGAACTGAGAAACATGGAGAGAGTGAGGCAGTTACCAACAGACGCTGAAGGTGAAAGCATGCAGAGAGAGAAATCATGGTAAAGCCAGAGCCATGAGGAAACAGAACCCATGGAAGGCAGAAGGTATAAAGTGGCAGAAGTGAGTCCCACATCGGAGAAGGAAGGAACAAGTCACTAGGCATTCCTATATACTGTTTTCTGTTCTCCCACCCTCCTTCATTCCTAATGGTACCTAGATTTTCATTTACCTATCTCCCTGTTCCAAATTAGACCATGTGTTTCAGCAAGTATAAATCCACTGTCCTTGCCAAACTGATAGGTTTAGGAACTTAGGCCTTCCTTAACCAAATTGGACATGGCATTCACTTGGGCACAGGGATTGGCTCAGAAGTAAGCCTGTGACCCCAATCAGATGCCAAGGGCACAGCTGCTAGGAGGCTTCTGGAAAAGGAATTTCCTCATTCTCAGGAGACAGTCTATGAGAGAGATGCCTTTCTTCTTTTGGATGCTGGGTGTATGGATGTGACACCTGGAATTGCCACACAAGGGAAGCCAGCCTGAGAGTGAAGTCAACACATAGAGGGCAGCCGAGCCAAAGGGAAATACAAAAATGGAGCAGGAGTGTGGATGGAACTGGAGGGTATTATGCTGAGCGAAATAAGTCAATCAGAGAAAGACATGTATCATACGACCTCACTGATATGAGGAATTCTTAATCTCAGGAAACAAACTGAGGGTTGCTGGAGTGGTGGGGGGTGGGAGGGATGGGGTGGCTGGGTGATAGACATTGGGGAGGGTATGTGCTATGGTGAGCGCTGTGAATTGTGTAAGACTGTTGAATCACAGACCTGTACCTCTGAAACAAATAATACATTATATGTTAAAAAAAAAAAAAATGGAGCAAAAGTGATCAGAGTAACCAATACTGATGCCTACTCTACTTCTGGACTTCCAGTTAAGTGAGACAGTCAGTTCATTATTGTTTAAGGTCATTTGACTTGGGCTGTTACTTGTGGCCCAAAGCATGCTAACTTGATAGCTCAAACTCAGGTCCCAGTTTATGGGTACTTCCTTCAAGATGCCTTTCCTGTCCTGTAAATTTGGGAAGGAGGCATACCCTTCCTTGTGGGCTCCTCCTGTCACACTGGATTCTGGCTCTATGTTGACATGATTGTCTGCTTCACTAGACGTAGCCCTGAGAAAGTAGGCTTTGTGTCTTATATTCATTGTATCCCCAAGGCCAGATACAGAACCTGGCACGTATCTGTTGCCTGAATGAACAAATGAATCCAGTGGGACCAACAGGAAGGATCGAGAGATATGAACAATTATCTGGTTAGGTTATTTTATTTTATTTTATTTTTTTTTAAGATTTTTTTTTTTAAGATTCTATTTATTTATTTGATACAAAGAGAGAGAGCACAAGTAGGCAGAGCGGCAGGCAGAGGGAGAGGGAGAAGCAGGCTCCCCACTGAGCAGGGAGCCTGATGTGGGGCTCGATCCCAGGACCCTGGGATCATGACCTGAGCCGAAGGCAGATGCTTTAACAACTGAGCCACCCAGGTGCCCCAGGTTATTTTATTTTTTAAGATTTTATTTATTTGAGGGAGGGAGAAAGAGAGCGAGCGTGCACACAAGTAGGGGGAAGAGCAGAGGCTGAGGTTGAGAGAGAAGCAGACTCCCTGCTGAGCAGGGAGTCCAATGTGGGGCTCGATCCCAGGACCCTGAGATCATGACCTGAGTCAAAGGCAGAGGCTTAACCGTCTGAGCCACCCAGGCGCGCCCCCAACTATCTGGTTAGAAATGCTTTTCTTCTGCCTTCTCCTTCCCTCTTACCCTTTGTCCTATAAAGATTCTCATCTGGATTGAACCACACCTTTTTCCGGGTTCTGCACTTACGTGCATTCACTCTGTTCAGACTTGTCAGATCACTTGCTGACCTGAGCCTCTCTCACATTCCCATGGCACTTGGCTGAAACCCCCACACATGGCTCTGGTCACTCTTTTTGGGTCAGAATAATTTCTGTCCTCAGCGGTTTCATTTTCCCACCAGGATGTAAATTACTGTGCCTGGGATCACATCTATAGCTTGCAATCTCCCAGAGTACCAAAGGCCTTAAGTGATCGCCACTTACTGAGGGCTTACAAAGAGCAAGGCACAGTGCTAAGTACTTGTGGTAGGCAGAAAAATGGCCCCCAGTGTCTGTGTCCTGATGCTCTGGAACCTATGAATATGTAATGTTTGGTGGCAAGGGGACTTTGCAGATGTGATTAAAGTTAAGGTCTCTGAAATGGGGATTGTATTCTAGATTATCCAGGGGGTCCCAATACGATCACATGAGTCCTCAAAATCAGAGAACCTTTCCTGGCTGCAGAACTAGAGAGATGTAGGTGGGAAAGGGATTTGTCTTGTTCTTGCTGGCTTTGAAGATGGAGAAGGGGCTTATGGGTCAAGAAATGCAGCAGCCTCTAGGAGCTGGGAACTGCAAAGGAATGGATTCTACCCTACAGCCTCCAGGAGGAACACAGCCCTGTCAAGACCTTGCTTTTAGCCTGGTGAGACCTGGGTCAGACTTCTGATCTACAGAATTGCGAGATAATAAATTTGTGTTGTTTTGAGCCACTAAGTTTGTGGTAACTTGTTATGGCGGCAATAGGACACTAATTCAGGACTCCACATCCATTATCCTATTTTAGAAACAGATGTCATTACTCATTTCACAGAGAAGAAAAGCAATGCTCAGAGAGGTTAGGTAACCTGCTGTGATATTGTAATTTATAATAATTTATAATAAGAAATACTTCTTTGGGGACACCTGGGTGGCTCAGTTGGTTGGATGTCTGCCTTCAGCTCAGGTCGTGATCCCAGGGTCCTGGGATTGAGCCCCAAGTCGGGCTCCCTGCTCAGTGGGAAGCCTGCTTCTCCCTTTCCCTCTGCCCCCCCCCCTGCTTGTGCTCTCTCTCTCTCTGACAAATAAATGAATTAAATCTTTAAAAAAAAAAAAAAAAGAAATACTTACTAGGTCTTCTTCCCCATTTCTGAGCCCCTAAAGCCCTTGGGATTTCCTAGTGATAACAGAGAAAAAGATGTCTTTTTTTTTTTTTTTAAAGATTTTTTATTTATTTATTTGAGAGAGAGAGAATGAGAGACAGAGAGCATGAGAGGGAGGAGGGTCAGAGGGAGAAGCAGACTCCCTGCCGAGCAGGGAGCCTGATGCGGGACTCGATCCCGGGACTCCAGGATCATGACCTGAGCCGAAGGCAGTCGCTTAACCAACTGAGCCACCCAGGCGTCCCGAAAAAGATGTCTTGACGTTTGTAACAAATCCCTTTCAACCACACCTGAGTTTATGTAAATTGATTTTTGGAAAGCACCTAAGGATGGGGGCTGGTTGCCAGAGGAACCAACCATATGATTGGAGGGTTAGAACTTTCAGTCCCAGGGGTGCCTGGGTGGCTCAGTTGGTTGGATGTCTGCCTTCGGCTCAGGTAATGATCCCAGGGTCCTGGGATTGAGCCCCTCATCAGGCTTGCTTCTCCCTCTCCTCCCTGCTCATGCTCTGTCACTATCTGTCTCTCTCAAATGAATAAATAAAATCTTAAAAAAAAAAAAAAGAACTTTTTTTTTTTTTAAGATTTTATTCATTTATTTGACAGAGAGAGACACCGCGAGAGAGGGCACACAGGCAGGGGGAGTGGGAGAGGGAGAAGCAGGCTTCCTGATGAGCAGAGAGCCCGATGTGGGGCTTGATCCCAGGACCCTGGGATCATGACCGGAGCCGAAGGCAGACGCTTAAACGACTGAGCCACCCAGGCGCCCCACAAAAAAAGAACTTTCGGTCCTACTCCCCAGAGGTCAGAGAGGAGCTGGAGGTTGAATAGATCACCAATGGCCAATATTTTAATCAGTCATGCCTATGTAATGAAGCCTCCACAGAAACCCAAAAGAACAGGGTTCAGAGAGCCTATGCATCAGTAAACATGTGGAGAGTGGCACATTCCAAGAGGCTGTGGAAGCTTTGCACCCCTTCCTACATACCTTGTCCTAGGCATCTCTTCTATCTGGCTGTTCCTGAATTATACCCTTTTAGAATAAATGGGTAATCTGGTAAGTAAAATGTTGCTGAGTAATGTGAACCACTCTAGCAAATTAATCAAATCCCAGGAGGAGGTTGTTGGAACCTCCAATCTATAGACGGTTGGTCAGAACTACAGGTGATATAACCTGGGCTTGTGACTGGCATCTGCAGGGGGTGGTGCAAGGGGCGGCGGGGCCGTCTTATAGGACTAAGCCCTTAACCTGTGCAATGTGATGCTATCTATCGCCAGATCGATAATGTCAGAATTGAGTTAAATTGTAGGGCACCCGTTTGGTGTTGGAGAATTGCTTGATCGTGTGTAAAAAGAAACAAAACCCCACACACACTGGACCTGCCTAATGTGGCACCACTAACAGTGAGGACAGGAAGCAGGATTTTAACTTGAGAGCCTGAGCTCTTAAGTACTGTCTGAGAAATGGATGAATGCCTCTAGAATTATTGTATTTGTCCTCAAATCAGTAACCCATCTAAAGTACAGAAGACAGGCCAGAGTAGACAAATATGATACTTATGATTAATTTTCACATGGTAAAACCTAGCTTAGAGGTGGGTAAGTTGAAGGGAGTATAGAGATAAAGCTCAAATCAGATTCTACAAAAATACAAAGTAACTATTGACAAAAAGTATTAATAAAGGTCTCTGTAAGTTAGAACACCTGTTTGGGAAGCTACTTTATAAGGAACAGAGTGTTTAAGAGGAGTTATTTTGGCCTTGATAACTAAGGCTGGTTTAGATATATGGTCACAATCTGTAATTACACTGTGGAATACAATGGAAGAAAATATGCCTATGACATAGAATTAAAATGTGAGTAAACAATAAAGGGATAAAACCTCAAACTTTTAAGGAAGTGAGAAGAGGGACTGCTTAGAGACAGCTCCTAGAGAGGAACAGACCTTTGTGTGCCTCCCCGGACCCTTGGAAATACTGCTATTTAGGGTGAGCTTTGCACATCAGGGACCTAGAGGAAACAGAAAGTGCACAGAGAACCTGCAAGAAAAGTCTTAAATCTCACTTACACTCCAAGTTACAACCTCTTGGTTCCTGTTTAACTTTGTTAAATATTGATTATAATTACTATTTGTTGTAAGTCCCTATAATCTGCTGGGTGGTGTGGTATATGGGAGGAGGAGGAGGCAGGAAGAAGTATTTTATCCTAACAGTGCTCAGAATTTTAGGTGCATAATGATGATAAAAAGCAAATGGATTTTCAATGGGTTTTATTACTGCTTTTAAATTCTTTACAGACTACGTACCCCTTATAGCCTGCACTACAGCCCCCACCTTCATATGACACTAGTAGGTAGAATGCTAGTTATTAATATATATGATCTCATTATCACTCCCTTTCCACAGGTAAGACCAAGTCTCCGAGATACAAAATAACTTACCCAGGGTCACACAAATTATAAACATCAGAGTCCAGCTGGGAACCCAGGTCAATATAACTCCAAAATATTTCTCTGGCTATGCTGCATACCTCAGATGTCATGCTTATTACTGCCCATTTAAAAAGAGATCTCATTGCTACCATCACCTTAAAGACCACTCGGCAGTTTCATGGAAAGTTAAGCTTGTATCTACCCTATGACCCAGAAATTCCATTCCTAGGTAATCACTTGAAAGAAATTAAAACATTTATCCACACAAAGACTGACATAAGAATATCCATAGATGCTTTATTTTTAAAAGCTCCAGGAGCACCTGGTTGGCTCGATGGAGTGTGTGACTCTTGATCTCGGTTTGTGAGCTGGAGCCCCATGTTGTGTATAGAGAGTACTTAAAAATAAAATCTTAAAAAAATAAAAAATAAATAAATCAAAGCTCCAACTGGAATTAACTCAAATGGTCATCAACAGAAAACGTATAAATAAAATGCAGTCTATCCACACAGTGAAATACTATTCAGCAATGAAAAGGAATGGGCTATAGATACATGCAACATGGATGAAACTCAAAAAATTATGCTAAGCAAGAGAAGCCAAACACATACAAAAATACACTATCTAATTCCATTTACATTAAGTAAAGAACAGGCAAAACTAATCTTTGGAGACAAAAGCCAGAAAGTGGTTGCTCTGAGGTAGGAGGGTTGACTGGAAAGGGCACCATGAGAACTTTCTATGGTGATGGAAGTACTTTCCAATTTGCTGCAGGTAGTAGTTATACAAGTGTCAAAACTCATCTAACTCAATACTTGAGACCTATGACTTTATTTTTGTGTAAATCATACCTCAATAGAGAAAAAAAGTAATAATAATAATAGCAATAGTAATAGCTGATATATACTGAGCACTATCTCACCATGTACCAGGGACACTACAGTGACCTCCATATATGCTTTTATTTTTATTTATTTTTTAAAGATTTTTATTTATTTGAGAGAGAGAGAGCAAGAGAGAACACAAGCGGGGGCGGGGGGGAGACGCAGAAGAAGGTTCCCTGCTGAGCAGAGAGCCCAATGCGGGGCTCAATTCCAGGACCCTGGGATCATGACCTGAGCCAAAGGCAGAAGCTTAACTGAGACACACAGATGCCCCATGTATATGCTTTTAGTTAATCTTTACAATTGTCTTATGATGGAAACATCATTACTATTTGGATTTTTCAGATGAGGAAATTGTGTTAGTAGTGTAGCCCCACATTGTGTAAATAGTATAGCCAGATTATGAACCCACGTCTGACAGATTCCAGAGCTTGGCTGTTAACCATGATGTCAGACCGCCTTTTTAAATTCTGAGCTGTATCGCCTAAAACTTAAATGCTATGTGCCTGCCAGTATTATACTGGGCTCAGAGAGACATGACTGAGTCAAACAGACACATCTCCTGTCCTCACAGAACTGATGACGTTTTGTTTTCTCCTCCTCTTCTCCAAACATGTAACATTAGCCTTTGCCTATGTTATTATAATCTCCTCATAAACTTCAAATGGCTATGGAATATTCCTCCAAAGGTTAAACCATACCCACCTCTACCTTAGTGTTGTACATATAAGTTAGCTGCAAATTTGGTGAGTTGATGCATTTTTTAAAAAGATTCTATTTATTTGACAGAGAGAGAGACAGCACAAGCAGGGGGGAGTGGCAGGCAGAGGGAGAAGCAGGCTCCCCGCTGAGCGAGGAGCCCGACACAGGACTCAATCCCAGGGTCATGGGATCATGACCTGAGCTGAAGGCAGACACCTAACCGACTGAGCCACCCAGGCGTCCTGAGTTGATGTATTTTAAAATTCTAGTGGGAAAAGAACATTTACAGGTGGCTGGTCAGCCGAGACTAGACCTAATGTTATTTTTTTGTTGTTTTGTTTTTTGGCATTTGACTGGAAATATATAAAATCTGTGTGTGTTTTTTTTTTAAGATTTATTTATTTATTGAGAAAGAGAGAGAAGAGTGTGTGGAGGGGGAAAGGGCAGAGGGAGAGAGAGAAAATCTCAAGCGGACTCCCTGTTGAGCGCACAGTCAGGCGTGGGGCTCAATCTCATGACCCTGAGATCATGACCTGAGCTGAAACCAAGAGTCGGACACTCAACTGACTGAGCCACCCAGGGACCCTTATAAAATCTGGGTTGTAATGCTAAGTATATCGCCTGTGCTACTCAGGAGCCTGATGAGCAGTAATGGTGTGGAAAGTGTATTAAAACAGGAAACACTATGGGGCGCCTAGGCGGTTCAGTCGGTTAAGCATCTGCCTTCGGCTCAGGTCATGATCCCAGCGTCCTGGGATTGAGCCCCGCATTGGGCTCCCTGCTCGGCGGGAAGCCTGCTTCTCCCTCTCCCCCTGCTTGTGTCCCCTCTCTCACTGTCTCTCTCTCTGTCAAATAAATAAATAAAATCTTTAAAAATAAAATAAAGTGGGAAACATTATTAATAAATACAAGTTAGTAGGGCGCCTGGGTGGCTCAGTCAATTAAGTGTCTTGACTCTTGATTTTGGCTCAGGTCATGATTTCAGGGTCATGATATTGAGTCCCGTGTCAGGCTCCACACTCAGCATGGAGTCTGCTTGTCCCTCTCCCTCTTCCCCCATTTGTGTGTGCATCCTCTCACCTCTCTCTCTCTCTCTCAAATAAATAAATAAAATCTTTGA
Organism: Phoca vitulina; assembly: GCF_004348235.1. Lineage (NCBI taxonomy): Eukaryota > Metazoa > Chordata > Mammalia > Carnivora > Phocidae > Phoca > Phoca vitulina. Next base: position 80,889,731 of record NW_022589705.1, read on the forward strand.
AAATAAATAAAAAAGTACAAGTAGTAGACAGCAATCTATCGAAATGTGGGATCCATAAGGGAAAAATAATAAAAGTCATTCTAGTCATTCATTTCTAGAGGAAAAAAAATAGGAACCATTGTATAAGGGAATTAAAAAAAGGGGGGGGGGAAGCAAAGAGTTAGGAAGTCTACAAATCAGTGTGTATCCTGGTATAACCAAAGGGACTAGAGAGCCTTTTGTCCAAATTTATTTTATACAACAAGCTGAGGCTGGTTAGTGACAATCAGAATTGTAAAGTAAAAAGAGTTGTCGGGGTTCAACTCTGGCTTGGCCTCTTCCTAGGTGTATGAGTAGTCACATAAGATTCCCCAAACTAGGGGCGCCTGGGTGGCTCAGTCGTTAAGCGTCTGCCTTCGGCTCAGGTCATGATCCCAGGGTCCTGGGATCGAGCCCCGCATCGGGCTCCCTGCTCGGCGGGAAGCCTGCTTCTCCCTCTCCCACTCCCCCTGCTTGTGTTCCCTCTCTCGCTGTGTCTCTCTCTGTCAAATAAATAA